>NW_027102985.1:255000-335000 GCF_036373705.1 Amia ocellicauda | reverse complement strand
GGTGTGTAGAGTGTAAATATGATCGGTTGTGCGGTGTTTTGGTAGGAAGCCAATCTGACTCTTATTCAGGACACTGTGCTTGGTAAGGAAGGCCAGTATCTGGGCGTTGATGATACTGCAGAACACCTTCCCCAGGTTACTGCTCACACAGCTGCCCCAGTAGTTATTGGGGTCTAATTTGTCTCCACTTTTAAAAATCGGGGTGATCAATCCTTGATTCCCGACCTCAGGGAAACACCCGGCTCTCAGCACCAGGTTAAAGAGTTTGAGCAGAGCCTCCTGCAGCTGCGGGCTGCTGTGCTTCAGCATCTCAGGGCTGATGCTGTCGGGGCCGCTGGCTTTCCTGGGTTTGAGGATTTTGAGTTGATGTTTTAGTTCCTGTATTGTAAATGGGTTATCTAAGGGATTTTGGTTATTCTTAATGATTTCTTCCAATTTATTTAGGTTTTTTAATATTTTAACCTGTTCTGGCTTTGGATTGTTTTCAACATTTTGGTAAAGTTTTTCAAAGTGTGTTTTCCAGATTTCTCCATTTTGAATTGGTATTTCATTTTTTGTTTTTGGGGTATTTATTCTGCCCATATAGTGGTCTTTTTTCTTACTGAGGAGTTGCTTGTAGTGCCGCAGGGCCTGGCAGTAGCTGAGGCGAGCCTCCTGGTTGTCGGGCTCTCTGTGTTTAGTGTTGGAGAGATGTCTCAGGTGTTTCCTAGAAGTTTCACACTCCTGGTCACACCACTGTTCTTTTTTTCTTTTAGACGATTTCATATTTTGGTTTTTAATTGTTTTAATGTTTGATTTTAAAGCCAGTCTCTCAAATATTTCATTCAGTGTTTTGGTGGCTGAGTTTATTCCGTTTTGGTTTATTTGATAGTGTGAGGATTGATATCTGTCTAACATGTTTTCAATCTCATCACTATTCAGGGCTCTTGTGTAGTTCTCTGTGCTGGGCTCTGACCATCTCTAACTGGGTGGCAGGGAGACCAGTTTTGTGGGAAGTTTGGCTCTGACTTGTGGCTGCGCTGATCTTTTTAGGTAAAGTGTTATTTGGCTGTGGTCTGATAGTGGAGATTGTTGTCTGACTATAAACGCATTGTTGGCTTGTGGGTCCAGGTCAGTTATGGCGTAGTCCACCACACTGCTGCCCAGAGCTGAGCAGTATGTGAATCTCCCCAGAGAGTACCCCCTGGTCCTGCCATTGATGATATATAGACCCAGGCTTTTACATAGGCGCACTACCTGCTTCCTGCTCTTGTTTACCACGCTGTCGTGGCTGTGTCAGTGTGGAGGTGTGTGTGTGGCACAGCGGGGAGTCTCCGAACAGGTGTGTGTTCCCCTCTGTATTGATGTAGTCCATCTCTCTGCCAGTCCTGGCATTGAGATCGCCACACAGCAGTACAGAGCCCAGGGTCTGGAAGTGGCAGATTTCGTTTTGAAGCTCATGAAAGCCTTCCTCATTATAGTAGGGGGAGTCTGCGGTTGGCATATAAATTGCACATAGGTATATATCTGTGTTATTTTGTAGGGTGTCTTTTCTGATTTTCATCCACAGGTGTGTGTCTCCTCTCTGTACTGGGCATAGGGCTGCTCGGAGCTCCTCCCTGTACCACACGATAATCCCCCACGAGGCCCTGCCACACCTGACTTTGGGTTTTTTATAGGAGGGCACAATCAGCTCCCTGTATCCATTGTATCCATCCAGTGTATAGACATATCTGCACAGCACCAAGTCTCTACAAGAATGAAAACATCTGAACTATTTACAGTGTTGATCAGTTCAGGGCCTGTGCTCTTCATTCCAAAAGTTGAGGAGTGTAAACCCTGCATATTCCAACTGCTTATTTTAAAGGACATGTTAATATATTTTATTATACTTGTCTCTTCTACATAAGAAAGTTTAATTTGTGGTCTACAACTGATATTATATTACTATTAATAATTATATATGGATATACATAATAATCACTCAAAGATTTTATCTTTGCATCAAAATATCAGAATAATTAAATCACATTTTTTCTTACTCTCCATCTCCACAACCATATATATGTGTGTTGAGGCTCAGTTAACTCAGCAGTGTGGTACAGATGACACTGAGGAGTTGCCTTATCTGGGCCAGCTGGGCAGCATCGGGCCTCCAGGCTCTGGAAGCCGCTGCTGCGTGGCTGTGTGGCTGTGCTGGTCCCCGGCTGTCCGCTCTGCTGTGCTGGACGGGCCCTCTGGGGATGGGGGGGTGGGGAATGGGGCCGCGGGGTCTCAGGGGCTGGGGTGGAGCCGGTGGCTGGGGATGTGGCCGGGGGCTGGGGGGTTTGCTCCTGGTCTCGAGGTGGGGGTGTGTGGGGTTTCGGCCCAGGGTTGTGTCCTTGAGGACCTTTGAGATGATCCTCACACCCGTCTTGTTGAGGTGGACGTGGTCATACAGGTGATGTGGCTGGATGTCTCAGTGGTGTGCCAGGTGGACGTTGGGGAGGAGGGCACATCTTCGGGACACTTCTGCGTTGATGGCCTGGATGATGTGCAGGGGCACGTCTGTGTGGGGCAGCAGTGTGGAGATGGAAATTTTGGCAGTTGGGAATTCCTCTGTGGCTTTCGTTGCTACCTGTCTCAGGGCTGAGGCCACATCGCCCCTGCGGGCACTCAGGTCGTTAGTGCCGGTGTGGATGAGGATGTGTTTGACTTGGCAAAGCCTCCTCTTGGAGAGCAGCTCCAGGGCTCTCTGTGCTGTGGAGCACCAAAGCTTTTTCACTTTTCGCCCAGGGAAGAGGCGCCTCTCAACCAGGAACTTCCCATTGGATTCGCTCAGAATGACCACCTCTGCGTTGACCTGCCACTCCGGGTTTGCGTCGGGAGTGGTGGGGGCAGCGGGTGTGTTTTGGGGGAGTGGCGTTTCAGGGGGTTGTGTATTAGTGGCAGGTCTGGTGATAGTGGGTGTGTCAGGAGTGGTGGGGAGTGTGGGTGGATCAGTGGGTGCATCAGGGGTTGGAGGTGTTGTGGGGTCAGTGCAGTGCAGTCTCTGTGCTCCAGTGATGTGTAGCTCCTCTCTTAGCTCCTCCAGCTGGCTCTGCAGGCTCCTTAGCTGTGCTGGGGTGTCCTGGTCAGCTCCTCCCTCGCTCTGCGCAGCTCCGTCCTCAGGGTTTGGCTCTGCTCCTCCAGGTCTCTCACTGCTGCTCTCAGCTCATGGATCTCAGCCTTGTGCTGCATCTTTAGTCTGTGCATCTCATCCCGGAGCTGATCGCACAAGGAGGTCTGGGCCAGGGTGCTCAAGGTCTGCTCCCTGAACTCCGCAAACTCCAGCTCCAGCACTGATAGGCATTCCTTTAGTGTTTTAATGTTGCTGGACAGTTTTGGGGAGACAGGGGGGCAGTCTGTGGGAGATGGGGCACTGTCTGGCTCCGTGTGGCTGGGGGCAGACTGCAGGGTGGCCGGCTCTGGCTCTTGTTTCTCTACCTCAGTCTGCTGCTTTGAGGTGTGGAAGCCGAGAGCTAATTGGTCCAGGCTGCTCTCGCTGCCCTGCACCATGATGGTCCCGTTGTGGTATACATTAAAAGTGAGCATCACACTGTCTGTGTCTTTCTCTACCAGCACTGAGATCTGCCTGCCTCTGCTAATGCCCCTCTTGTTGTTATTGGGGTATGTCTGGCACAGGGTTTTGTGAAAGGCGGTGTAGAACAGTAGATTGTTCTTGACCCTGTTTTCTCCTTTACCGGTGTAGTCTAGGATGAGGGTCTAAGGAGATGCTCTCATCACAGCTTGTTTGTAGTCCTTCTTAGCCTGTGCAGAGCGAATGTCTTCAGGGTATCGGATTTCAAAAGGCAGCTCTGCAGTCAGACTGCTGTTCGATAGATTTCTATCAGTCTCAGTGGCAGTTGGGCTCTCTCCTACTGTCACTCTATTCAAATCGGAGCTCTGCATTTTCATTGGCTGAGTCAACTACTGAGAATGCTTATTTATTTTATTAATACATATTTTTTTGTTTAATTATTTGTCTCTTACCTCCAATTCTTGTCTTCAGCTTTTCTTTTCTGACTTTTCTTCCTGAACTGTCTCTCTGCTTTCTTCTTTTTGTGTTTCTCTTAAAATTATTATTTTTTGAATACTTTTTCTTCTGAATTTCTATTCCATGTCTTCTGTGTATGTTTATAGTGCTATATATTCATTTGTAAATCACAAATTAAATCCGCTTATGTATAAAAACAAATGTTTTTTAGGAACTCATATTCCTCTCTCTCTCTCTCTCTCTCTCTCTCTCTCAATTCATTTCATTTGTATTGTCAAAGCAATTGGACATACATACACATACATACATATACACTCACCTAAAGGATTATTAGGAACACCTGTTCAATTTCTCATTAATGCAATTATCTAATCAACCAATCACATGGCAGTTGCTTCAATGCATTTAGGGGTGTGGTCCTGGTCAAGACAATCTCCTGAACTCCAAACTGAATGTCTGAATGGGAATGAAAGGTGATTTAAGCAATTTTGAGCGTGGCATGGTTGTTGGTGCCAGACGGGCCGGTCTGAGTATTTCACAATCTGCTCAGTTACTGGGATTTTCACGCACAACCATTTCTAGGGTTTACAAAGAATGGTGTGAAAAGGGAAAAACATCCAGTATGCGGCAGTCCTGTGGGCGAAAATGCCTTGTTGATGCTAGAGGTCAGAGGAGAGTGGGCCGACTGATTCAAGCTGATAGAAGAGCAACTTTGACTGAAATAACCACTCGTTACAAACAAGGTATGCAGCAAAGCATTTGTGAAGCCACAACACGTACAACCTTGAGGCGGATGGGCTACAACAGCAGAAGACCCCACCGGGTACCACTCATCTCCACTACAAATAGGAAAAAGAGGTGAGACATTCAGATGGTAGAGTCAGAATTTGGCGTAAACAGAATGAGAACATGGATCCATCATGTCTTGTTACCACTGTGCAGGCTGGTGGTGGTGGTGTAATGGTGTGGGGGATGTCTTCTTGGCACACTTTAGGCCCCTTAGTGCCAATTGGGCATCGTTTAAATGCTACGGCCTACCTGAGCATTGTTTCTGACCATGTCCATCCCTTTTTGACCACCATGTACCCATCCTCTGATGGCTACTTCCAGCAGGATAATGCACCATGTCACAAAGGTCGAATCATTTCAAATTGGTTTCTTGAACATGACAATGAGTTCACTGTACTAAACTGGCCCCCACAGTCACCAGATCTCAACCCAATAGAGCATCTTTGGGATGTGGTGGAACGGGAGCTTCGTGCCCTGGATGTGCATCCCACAAATCTCCATCAACTGCAAGATGCTATCCTATCAATATGGGCCAACATTTCTAAAGAATGCTTTCAGCACCTTGTTGAAGCAATGCCACGTAGAATTAAAGCAGTTCTGAAGGCGAAAGGGGGTCAAACACAGTATTAGAATGGTGTTCCTAATAATCCTTTAGGTGAGTTCATCGTAGCTCTTAATACTCTCTTTCTGTCTGGAGGAGATATAATTGAAGTATTGTACACGTACCCGGCTACTTTCAACACCCATTGCTGCACTGATATTTTTCCCTCCATTTTTCTTTATCCATTTTTTTTTTGCTGGAAGTTCCGTCAATACCCGTCAGTCTTTAAGAGACATCATGCAGCCAGGCCTCTTGGCTTGTGGCCACACCGTCCTGAACGCGCCCGATCTCGTCAGATCTCGGAAACTAAACGGGGCAGGGCCTGGTCAGTACTTGGATGGGAGATCTCCTGGAAATACCAGGTGCTGCCAGCTTTTAACGTCTCCTGGGGAACTTCATCGTAGCTCTTAATACTCTCTTTCTGTCTGGAGAAGACATAATTGAAGAATTGTACACGTACCCGGCTACTTTCAACACCCTTTCCTGCACTGATATTTTTCCCTCCATTTTTCTATTTTTTTTTTTTTTTTTTTGCTGGAAATTCCGTCAATACCCGCCAGCCTTTAAGAGATATCATGCAGCCAGGCATCTCGGCTTGCGGCCACACCATCTTGAACGCGCCCGATCTCGTCAGATCTCGGAAGCTAAACGGGGCAGGACCTGGTCAGTACTTAAATGTGAGACCTCCTGGAAATACCAGGTGCTGCCAGCTTTTTACGTCTCCTGGGGAACTTCATCGTAGCTCTTAATACTCTCTTTCTGTCTGGAGAAGATATAATTGAAGAATTGTACACGTACCCGGCTACTTTCAACACCCTTTCCTGCACTGATATTTTTCCCTCCATTTTTCTTTTTTTTTTTTTTTATTCTTGCTGGAAATTCCGTCAATACCCGCCAGCCTTTAAGAGACATCATGCAGCCAGACATCTCGGCTTGCGGCCACACCGTCCTGAACGCGCCCGATCTTGTCAGATCTCGGAAGCTAAACGGGGCAGGACCTGGTCGGTACATGAATGTGAGACCTCCTGGAAATACCTGGTGCTGCAAACTTTTTACGTCTCCTGGGTAACTTTATCGTAGCTCTTAATACTCTCTATCTGTCTGGAGGAGATATAATTGAGAAATTGTACACGTACCCGGCTACTTTCATCGTCCTTTGCTGCACTGGTATTTTTCCCTCTATTTTTTTTTTTTTTTTTTGCTGGCAGTTCCGTCAATACCCGCCAGCCTTTAAGAGACATCATGCAGCCAGGCGTCTCGGCTTGCGGCCACACCATCCTGAACGCGCCCGATCTCGTCAGATCTCGGAAGCTAAACGGGGCAGGACCTGGTCAGTACTTGAATGTGAGACCTCCTGGAAATACCTGGTGCTGCAAGCTTTTACGTCTCCTGGGTAACTTCATCGTAGCTCTTAATACTCTCTTTCTGTCTGGAGGAGATATAATTGAAGTATTGTACACGTACCCGGCTACTTTCAACACCCATTGCTACACTGATATTTTTCCCTCCATTTTTCTTTTTCTTTATTATTTTTTCTGGAAGTTCCGTCAATATCCGCCAGCCTTTAAGAGACATCATGCAACCAGGCCTCTCGGCTTGCGGACACACAGTCCTGAACGAGCCCGATCTCGGAAGATCTCGGAAACTAAACGGGGCAGGACCTGGTCAGTACTTGGATGGGAGATCTTCTGGAAATACCAGGTGCTGCCAACTTTTTACGTCTCCTGGGAAACTTCATCGTAGCTCTTAATACTCTCTTTCTGTCTGGAGAATATATAATTGAAGAATTGTACACGTACCCGGCTACTTTCAACACCCTTTCCTGCACTGATATTTTTCCCTCCATTTTTCTATTTTTTTTTTTTTTTTTTTTGCTGGAAATTCCGTCAATACCCGCCAGCCTTTAAGAGACATCATGCAGCCAGGCGTCTCGGCTTGCGGCCACGACATCCTGAACTCGCCAGATCTCGTCAGATCTTGGAAGCTAAATGGGGCAGGACCTGGTCGGTACATGAATGTGAGACCTCCTGGAAATACCTGGTGCTGCAAGTTTTTACGTCTCCTGGGTAACTTTATCGTAGCTCTTAATACTCTCTATCTAACTGGAGGAGATATAATTGAAGTATTGTACACGTACCCAGCTACTGTCAACACCCTTTGCTGCACTGATATTTTTCCATCCATTTTTCTTTTTTTTTTTTTTTTTTTGCTGGAAGTTCCGTCAATACCCGCCAACCTTTAAGAGACATCATGCAGCCAGGCCTCTCGGCTTGCGGCCACACCGTCCTGATTGCGCCCGATCTCGTCAGATCTCGGAAGCTAAACGGGGCAGGGCCTGGTCAGTACTTGGATGGGAGACCTCCTAGAAATTCCAGGTGCTGCAAGCCTTTTACGTCTCCTGGGTAACTTCATCGTAGCTCTTAATACTCTCTATCTGTCTCCAGGAGATATAATTGAAGAATTGTACACGTACTAGGCTACTTTCAACACCCTTTGCTGCACTGGTATATTTCCCTCTATTTTTCGTTTTATTTTTTGCTGGCAGTTCCGTCAATACCCGCCAGCCTTTAAGAGACATCATGCAGCCAGGCATCTTGGCTTGCGGCCACACCATCCTGAACGCGCCCAATCTCGTCAGATCTCGGAAGCTGAACGGGGCAGGACCTGGTCAGTACATGAATGTGAGACCTCCTGGAAATACCTGGTGCTGCAAGCTTTTACGTCTCCTGGGTAACTTTATCGTAGCTCTTAATACTCTCTATCTGTCTGGAGGAGATATAATTGAAGTATTGTACACGTACCCAGCTACTGTCAACATCCTTTGCTGCACTGATATTTTTCCATCCATTTTTCTTTTTTTTTTTTTTTTGCTTGAAGTTCCGTCAATACCCGCCAACCTTTAAGAGACATCATGCAGTCAGGCCTCTCGGCTTGCGGCCACACCGTCCTGAACGCGCCCGATCTTGTAAGATCTCGGAAGCTAAACGGGGCAGGACCTGGTCAGTACTTGGATGGGAGACCTCCTGGAAATACCTGGTGCTGCAAGCTTTTACGTCTCCTGGGTAACTTTATCGTAGCTCTTAATTCTCTCTTTCTGTCTGGAGGAGATATAATTGAAGAATTGTACACGTACCCGGCTACTTTCAACACCCTTTGCTGCACTGATATTTTTCCCTCCATTTTTCTATTTTTTTTTTTTTTTTTTTTTGCTGGAAGTTCCGTCAATACTTGCCAGCCTTTAAGAGACATCATGCAGCCAGGTCTCTTGGCTTGCGGCCACACCGTCCTGAACGCGCCTGATCTCATCATATCTCGGAAGCTAAACGGGGCAGGGCCTGGTCAGTACTTGGATGGCTGACCTCCTAGAAATACCAGGTGCTGCAAGCTTTTTACGTCTCCTGGGTAACTTCATCGTAGCTCTTAATACTCTCTTTCTGTCTGGAGGAGATATAATTGAAGAATTGTACACGTACCCGGCTACATTCAAAACCCATTACTGCACTGATATTTTTCCCTCCATTTTTCTTTTTCTTTTTTTTTTTTTTTTTTTTTTGCTGGAAGTTCCGTCAATACCCGCCAGCCATTAAGAGACATCATGCAGCCAGGCCTCTCGGCTTGCGGCCACACCGTCCTGAACGCGCCCGATCTCGTCAGATCTCGGAATTTAAACGGGGCAGGGCCTGGTCAGTACTCTTATGGGTTACCTTCTGGAAATACGAGGTGCTGCAAACTTTTTACGTCTCCTGGGTAACTTCATCGTAGCTCTTAATTCTCTCTTTCTGTCTGGAGGAGATATAATTGAAGAATTGTACACGTACCCGGCTACTTTCAACACCCTTTGCTGCACTGATATTTTTCCCTCCATTTTTCTATTTTTTTTTTTTTTTTTTTTTGCTGGAAGTTCCGTCAATACTTGCCAGCCTTTAAGAGACATCATGCAGCCAGGTCTCTTGGCTTGCGGCCACACCGTCCTGAACGCGCCTGATCTCATCATATCTCGGAAGCTAAACGGGGCAGGGCCTGGTCAGTACTTGGATGGCTGACCTCCTAGAAATACCAGGTGCTGCAAGCTTTTTACGTCTCCTGGGTAACTTCATCGTAGCTCTTAATACTCTCTTTCTGTCTGGAGGAGATATAATTGAAGAATTGTACACGTACCCGGCTACATTCAAAACCCATTACTGCACTGATATTTTTCCCTCCATTTTTCTTTTTCTTTTTTTTTTTTTTTTTTTTTTGCTGGAAGTTCCGTCAATACCCGCCAGCCATTAAGAGACATCATGCAGCCAGGCCTCTCGGCTTGCGGCCACACCGTCCTGAACGCGCCCGATCTCGTCAGATCTCGGAATTTAAACGGGGCAGGGCCTGGTCAGTACTCTTATGGGTTACCTTCTGGAAATACGAGGTGCTGCAAACTTTTTACGTCTCCTGGGTAACTTCATCGTAGCTCTTAATTCTCTCTTTCTGTCTGGAGGAGATATAATTGAAGAATTGTACATGTACCCGGCTACTTTCAACAGCCTTTGCTGCACTGATATTTTTCCCTCCATTTTTCTTTTTTTTTTTTTTTTTTTTTGCTGGAAGTTCCGTCAATACCCGCCAGCCTTTAAGAGACATCATGCAGCCAGGCCTCTTGGCTTGCGGCCACATTGTCCTGAACGCGCCTGATCTCGTTAGATCTCGGAAGCTAAACGGGGCAGGGCCTGATCAGTACTTGGATGGGAGACCTCCTAGAAATACCAGGTGCTGCAAGCTTTTTACGTCTCCTGGGTAACTTCATCGTAGCTCTTAATACTCTCTTTCTGTCTCCAGGAGATATAATTGAAGAATTGTACACGTACCCGGCTACTTTCAACACCCTTTCCTGCACTGATATTTTTCCCTCCATTTTTCTATTTTTTTTTTTTTTTTTTTGCTGGAAATTCCGTCAATACCCGCCAGCCTTTAAGAGACATCATGCAGCCAGGCGTCTCGGCTTGCGGCCACGACATCCTGAACTCGCCCGATCTCGTCAGATCTTGGAAGTTAAACGGGGCAGGACCTGGTCGGTACATGAATGTGAGACCTCCTGGAAATACCTGGTGCTGCAAGCTTTTACGTCTCCTGGGTAACTTTATCGTAGCTCTTAATACTCTCTATCTGTCTGGAGGAGATATAATTGAAGTATTGTACACGTACCCAGCTACTGTCAACACCCTTTGCTGCACTGATATTTTTCCATCCATTTTTCTTTTTCTTTTTTTTTTTTGCTGGAAGTTCCGTCAATACCCGCCAACCTTTAAGAGACATCATGCAGCCAGGCCTCTCGGCTTGCGGCCACACCGTCCTGAATGCGCCCGATCTCGTCAGATCTCGGAAGCTAAACGGGGCAGGGCCTGGTCAGTACTTGGATGGGAGACCTCCTAGAAATACCAGGTGCTGCAAGCCTTTTACGTCTCCTGGGTAACTTCATCGTAGCTCTTAATACTCTCTATCTGTCTCCAGGAGATATAATTGAAGAATTGTACACGTACTAGGCTACTTTCAACACCCATTGCTGCACTGGTATATTTCCCTCTATTTTTCGTTTTTTTTTTTGCTGGCAGTTCCGTCAATACCCGCCAGCCTTTAAGAGACATCATGCAGCCAGGCATCTCGGCTTGCGGCCACACCATCCTAAACGCGCCCGATCTCGTCAGATCTCGGAAGCTGAACGGGGCAGGACCTGGTAAGTACATGAATGTGAGACCTCCTGGAAATACCTGGTGCTGCAAGCTTTTACGTCTCCTGGGTAACTTTATCGTAGCTCTTAATACTCTCTATCTGTCTGGAGGAGATATAATTGAAGAATTGTACATGTACCCGGCTACTTTCAACAGCCTTTGCTGCACTGATATTTTTCCCTCCATTTTTCTTTTTTTTTTTTTTTTTTTTTGCTGGAATTTCCGTCAATACCCGCCAGCCATTAAGAGACATCATGCAGCCAGGCCTCTCGGCTTGCGGCCACACCGTCCTGAACGCGCCCGATCTCGTCAGATCTCGGAATTTAAACGGGGCAGGGCCTGGTCAGTACTCTTATGGGTTACCTTCTGGAAATACGAGGTGCTGCAAACTTTTTACGTCTCCTGGGTAACTTCATCGTAGCTCTTAATTCTCTCTTTCTGTCTGGAGGAGATATAATTGAAGAATTGTACATGTACCCGGCTACTTTCAACAGCCTTTGCTGCACTGATATTTTTCCCTCCATTTTTCTTTTTTTTTTTTTTTTTTTTTGCTGGAAGTTCCGTCAATACCCGCCAGCCTTTAAGAGACATCATGCAGCCAGGCCTCTTGGCTTGCGGCCACATTGTCCTGAACGCGCCTGATCTCGTTAGATCTCGGAAGCTAAACGAGGCAGGGCCTGATCAGTACTTGGATGGGAGACCTCCTAGAAATACCAGGTGCTGCAAGCTTTTTACGTCTCCTGGGTAACTTCATCGTAGCTCTTAATACTCTCTTTATGTCTCCAGGAGATATAATTGAAGAATTGTACACGTACCCGGCTACTTTCAACACCCTTTCCTGCACTGATATTTTTCCCTCCATTTTTCTATTTTTTTTTTTTTTTTTTTGCTGGAAATTCCGTCAATACCCGCCAGCCTTTAAGAGACATCATGCAGCCAGGCGTCTCGGCTTGCGGCCACGACATCCTGAACTCGCCCGATCTCGTCAGATCTTGGAAGCTAAACGGGGCAGGACCTGGTCGGTACATGAATGTGAGACCTCCTGGAAATACCTGGTGCTGCAAGCTTTTACGTCTCCTGGGTAACTTTATCGTAGCTCTTAATACTCTCTATCTGTCTGGAGGAGATATAATTGAAGTATTGTACACGTACCCAGCTACTGTCAACACCCTTTGCTGCACTGATATTTTTCCATCCATTTTTCTTTTTTTTTTTTTTTTTTGCTGGAAGTTCCGTCAATACCCGCCAACCTTTAAGAGACATCATGCAGCCAGGCCTCTCGGCTTGCGGCCACACCGTCCTGAATGCGCCCGATCTCGTCAGATCTCGGAAGCTAAACGGGGCAGGGCCTGGTCAGTACTTGGATGGGAGACCTCCTAGAAATACCAGGTGCTGCAAGCCTTTTGCGTCTCCTGGGTAACTTTATCGTAGCTCTTAATACTCTCTATCTGTCTGGAGGAGATATAATTGAAGTATTGTACACGTACCCAGCTACTGTCAACAGCCTTTGCTGCACTGATATTTTTCCATCCATTTTTCTTTTTTTTTTTTTTTTTTTTTTTTTTGCTGGAAGTTCCGTCAATACCCGCCAACCTTTAAGAGACATCATGCAGCCAGGCCTCTTGGCTTGCGGCCACACCGTCCTGAACGCGCCCGATCTTGTAAGATCTCGGAAGCTAAACGGGGCAGGACCTGGTCAGTACTTGGATGGGAGACCTCCTGGAAATACCTGGTGCTGCAAGCTTTTACGTCTCCTGGGTAACTTTATCGTAGCTCTTAATTCTCTCTTTCTGTCTGGAGGAGATATAATTGAAGAATTGTACACGTACCCGGCTACTTTCAACACCCTTTGCTGCACTGATATTTTTCCCTCCATTTTTCTATTTTTTTTTTTTTTTTTTTTTTGCTGGAAGTTCCGTCAATACTTGCCAGCCTTTAAGAGACATCATGCAGCCAGGCCTCTTGGCTTGCGGCCACACCGTCCTGAACGCGCCTGATCTCATCATATCTCGGAAGCTAAACGGGGCAGGGCCTGGTCAGTACTTGGATGGCTGACCTCCTAGAAATACCAGGTGCTGCAAGCTTTTTACGTCTCCTGGGTAACTTCATCGTAGCTCTTAATACTCTCTTTCTGTCTGGAGGAGATATAATTGAAGAATTGTACACGTACCCGGCTACTTTCAAAACCCATTACTGCACTGATATTTTTCCCTCCATTTTTCTTTTTCTTTTTTTTTTTTTTTTTTTTTTTGCTGGAATTTCCGTCAATACCCGCCAGCCATTAAGAGACATCATGCAGCCAGGCCTCTCGGCTTGCGGCCACACCGTCCTGAACGCGCCCGATCTCGTCAGATCTCGGAATTTAAACGGGGCAGGGCCTGGTCAGTACTTTTATGGGTTACCTTCTGGAAATACGAGGTGATGCAAACTTTTTACGTCTCCTGGGTAACTTCATCGTAGCTCTTAATTCTCTCTTTCTGTCTGGAGGAGATATAATTGAAGAATTGTACATGTACCCGGCTACTTTCAACACCCTTTGCTGCACTGATATTTTTCCATCCATTTTTCTTTTTTTTTTTTTTTTTTGCTGGAAGTTCCGTCAATACCCGCCAACCTTTAAGAGACATCATGCAGCCAGGCCTCTCGGCTTGCGGCCACACCGTCCTGAATGCGCCCGATCTCGTCAGATCTCGGAAGCTAAACGGGGCAGGGCCTGGTCAGTAATTGGATGGGAGACCTCCTAGAAATACCAGGTGCTGCAAGCCTTTTGCGTCTCCTGGGTAACTTCATCGTAGCTCTTAATACTCTCTATCTGTCTCCAGGAGATATAATTGAAGAATTGTACACGTACTAGGCTACTTTCAACACCCTTTGCTGCACTGGTATATTTCCCTCTATTTTTCGTTTTTTTTTTTGCTGGCAGTTCCGTCAATACCCGCCAGCCTTTAAGAGACATCATGCAGCCAGGCATCTCGGCTTGCGGCCACACCATCCTGAACGCGCCCGATCTCGTCAGATCTCGGAAGCTGAACGGGGCAGGACCTGGTAAGTACATGAATGTGAGACCTCCTGGAAATACCTGGTGCTGCAAGCTTTTACGTCTTCTGGGTAACTTTATCGTAGCTCTTAATACTCTCTATCTGTCTGGAGGAGATATAATTGAAGTATTGTACACGTACCCAGCTACTGTCAACATCCTTTGCTGCACTGATATTTTTCCATCCATTTTTCTTTTTTTTTTTTTTTTTTTTTTTTTTTGCTGGAAGTTCCGTCAATACCCGCCAACCTTTAAGAGACATCATGCAGCCAGGCCTCTCGGCTTGCGGCCACACCGTCCTGAACGCGCCCGATCTTGTAAGATCTCGGAAGCTAAACGGGGCAGGACCTGGTCAGTACTTGGATGGGAGACCTCCTGGAAATACCTGGTGCTGCAAGCTTTTACGTCTCCTGGGTAACTTTATCGTAGCTCTTAATTCTCTCTTTCTGTCTGGAGGAGATATAATTGAAGAATTGTACACGTACCCGGCAACTTTCAACACCCTTTGCTGCACTGATATTTTTCCCTCCATTTTTCTATTTTTTTTTTTTTTTTTTTTTTGCTGGAAGTTCCGTCAATACTTGCCAGCCTTTAAGAGACATCATGCAGCCAGGCCTCTTGGCTTGCGGCCACACCGTCCTGAACGCGCCTGATCTCATCATATCTCGGAAGCTAAACGGGGCAGGGCCTGGTCAGTACTTGGATGGCTGACCTCCTAGAAATACCAGGTGCTGCAAGCTTTTTACGTCTCCTGGGTAACTTCATCGTAGCTCTTAATACTCTCTTTCTGTCTGGAGGAGATATAATTGAAGAATTGTACACGTACCCGGCTACTTTCAAAACCCATTACTGCACTGATATTTTTCCCTCCATTTTTCTTTTTCTTTTTTTTTTTTTTTTTTTTTTTGCTGGAAGTTCCGTCAATACCCGCCAGCCATTAAGAGACATCATGCAGCCAGGCCTCTCGGCTTGCGGCCACACCGTCCTGAACGCGCCCGATCTCGTCAGATCTCGGAATTTAAACGGGGCAGGGCCTGGTCAGTACTTTTATGGGTTACCTTCTGGAAATACGAGGTGATGCAAACTTTTTACGTCTCCTGGGTAACTTCATCGTAGCTCTTAATTCTCTCTTTATGTCTGGAGGAGATATAATTCAAGTATTGTACATGTACCCGGCTACTTTCAACAGCCTTTGCTGCACTGATATTTTTCCCTCCATTTTTCTTTTTTTTTTTTTTTTTTTTGCTGGAAGTTCCGTCAATACCCGCCAGCCTTTAAGAGACATCATGCAGCCAGGCCTCTTGGCTTGCGGCCACATTGTCCTGAACGCGCCTGATCTCGTTAGATCTCGGAAGCTAAACGGGGCAGGGCCTGTTCAGTACTTGGATGGGAGACCTCCAGGAAATACCTGGTGCTGCAAGCTTTTTACGTCTCCTGGGAAACTTCATCGTAGCTCTTAATACTCTCTATCTGTCTGGAGGTGTTATAATTGAGAAATTGTACACGTACCCGGCTACTTTCATCAGCCTTTGCTGCACTGGTATTTTTCCCTCTATTTTTTTTTTTTTTTTTTGCTGGCAGTTCCATCAATACCCGCCAGCCTTTAAGAGACATCATGCAGCCAGGCGTCTCGGCTTGCGGCCACACCATCCTGAACGCGCCCGATCTCGTCAGATCTCGGAAGCTAAACGGGGCAGGACCTGGTCAGTACTTGAATGTGAGACCTCCTGGAAATACCTGGTGCTGCAAGCTTTTACGTCTCCTGGGTAACTTCATCGTAGCTCTTAATACTCTCTTTCTGTCTGGAGGAGATATAATTCAAGTATTGTACACGTACCCGGCTACTTTCAACACCCTTTGCTGCACTGGTATTTCTCCCTCCATTTCTCTTTTTTTTTTTGCTGGCAGTTCCGTCAATACCCGCCAGCCTTTAAGAGACATCATGCAGCCAGGCATCTCGGCTTGCGGCCACACCGTCCTGAACGCGTCCGATATCGTAAGATCTCGGAAACTGAGTGGGGCAGGGCCTGGTCAGTACTTGGATGGGAGACCTCCTGGAAATACCAGGTGCTGCAAGCTTTTTACGTCTGCTGGGAAAGTTTATCGTAGCTCTTAATACTCTCTTTCTGTCTGGAGAATATATAATTGAAGAATTGTACACGTACCCGGCTACTTTCAAAACCCTTTGCTGCACTGGTATTTTTCCCTCTATTTTTCTTTTTTTTTTTTGCTGGCAGTTCCGTTGATACCCGCCAGCCTTTAAGAGACATCATGCAGCCAGGCCTCTTGGCTTGAGGCCACACCGTCCTGAAGACGTAAGATCTCGTCAGATCTCGGAAGAAAAACTGGGCAGGGCCTGGTCAGTAATTGGATGGGTGACCTCCTGGAAATACCAGGTGCTGCAAGCTTTTTACATCTCCTGGGTAACTTCAGCGTAGCTCTTAATACTCTCATTCAGTCTGGAGGAGATATAATTGAAGAATTGTACACGTACCCGGCTACTTTCAACACCCTTTGCTGCACTGATATTTTTCCCTCCATTTTTCTTTTTCTTTATTATTTTTTCTGGAAGTTCCGTCAATATCCGCCAGCCTTTAAGAGACATCATGCAACCTGGCCTCTCGGCTTGCGGACACACAGTCCTGAACAAACCCGATCTCGTCAGATCTCGGAATTTAAACGGGGCAGGGCCTGGTCAGTACTTTTATGGGTTACCTTCTGGAAATACGAGGTGCTGCAAACTTTTTACGTCTCCTGGGAAACTTCATCGTAGCTCTTAATACTCTCTTTCTGTCTGGAGAATATATAATTGAAGAATTGTACACGTACCCGGCTACTTTCAAAACCCTTTGCTGCACTGGTATTTTTCCCTCTATTTTTCTTTTTTTTTTTTGCTGGCAGTTCCGTTGATACCCGCCAGCCTTTAAGAGACATCATGCAGCCAGGCCTCTTGGCTTGAGGCCACACCGTCCTGAAGACGCAAGATCTCGTCAGATCTCGGAAGAAAAACTGGGCAGGGCCTGGTCAGTAATTGGATGGGTGACCTCCTGGAAATACCAGGTGCTGCAAGCTTTTTACATCTCCTGGGTAACTTCAGCGTAGCTCTTAATACTCTCATTCAGTCTGGAGGAGATATAATTGAAGAATTGTACACGTACCCGGCTACTTTCAACACCCTTTGCTGCACTGGTATATTTCCCTCTATTTTTCTTTTTTTTTTTTGCTGGCAGTTCCGTCAATACCCGCCAGCCTTTAAGAGACATCATGCAGCCAGACATCTCGGCTTGCGGCCACACCGTCCTGAACGCGCCCGATCTCGTCAGATCTCGGAAGCTAAACGGGGCAGGACCTGGTCAGTACTTGAATGTGAGACCTCCTGGAAATACCTGGTGCTGCAAGCTTTTACGTCTCCTGGGTAACTTTATCGTAGCTCTTAATACTCTCTATCTGTCTGGAGGAGATATAATTGAAGAATTGTACACGTACCCGGCTACCTTCAACACGCTTTGCTGCACTGATATTTTTCCCTCCATTTTTCTTTTTTCTTTTGTTTTTTGCTGGAAGTTCCATCAATACCCTCCAGCCTTTAAGAGACATCATGCAGCCAGGCCTCTTGGCTTGAGGCCACACCGTCCTGAAGACGCAATATCTCGTCAGATCTCGGAAGAAAAACTGGGCAGGGCCTGGTCAGTAATTGGATGGGTGACCTCCTGGAAATACCAGGTGCTGAAAGCTTTTTACATCTCCTGGGTAACTTCAGCGTAGCTCTTAATACTCTCATTCAGTCTGGAGGAGATATAATTGAAGAATTGTACATGTACCCGGCTACTTTCAACACCCTGTCCTGCACTGATATTTTTCCCTCCATTTTACTATTTATTTATTTTTTATTTTTTGCTGAAAGTTCCGTCAATACCCGCCAGCCTTTAAGAGACATCATGCAGCCCGGCCTCTTGGCTTGCGGCCACACCGTCCTGAACGCGCCCGATCTCATCAGATCTCGGAAGCTAACGGGGCAGGGCCTGGTCAGTACTTGGATGGGTGACCTCCTGGAAATACCAGGTGCTGCAAGCTTTTTACGTCTCCTGGGTAACTTCATCGTAGCTCTTAACACTCTCTTTCTGTCTCCAGGAGATATAATTGAAGAATTGTACACGTACCCGGCTACTTTCAACACCCTTTGTTGCACTGGTATATTTCCCTCTATTTTTCTTTTTTTTTTTTGCTGGCAGTTCCGTCAATACCCGCCAGCCTTTAAGAGACATCATGCAGCCAGACATCTCGGCTTGCGGCCACACCGTCCTGAACGCGCCCGATCTCGTCAGATCTCGGAAGCTAAACGGGGCAGGACCTGGTCAGTACTTGAATGTGAGACCTCCTGGAAATACCTGGTGCTGCAAGCTTTTACGTCTCCTGGGTAACTTTATCGTAGCTCTTAATACTCTCTATCTGTCTGGAGGAGATATAATTGAAGTATTGTACACGTACCCGGCTACTTTCAACACCCATTGCTGCACTGATATTTTTCCCTCCATTTTTCTTTTTTTTTTTTTTTGCTGGAAGTTCCGTCAATACCCGCCAGCCTTTAAGAGACATCATGCAGCCAGGCCTCTTGGCTTGTGGCCACATTGTCCTGAACGCGCCTGATCTCGTCAGATCTCGGAAGCTAAACGGGGCAGGGCCTGATCAGTACTTGGATGGGAGACCTCCAGGAAATACCTGGTGCTGCAAGCTTTTTACGTCTCCTGGGTAACTTCATCGTAGCTCTTAATACTCTCTATCTGTCTGGAGGTGTTATAATTGAGGAATTGTATACGTACCCGGCTACTTTCAACAGCCTTTGCTGCACTGATATTTTTCCCTCCATTTTCCCTCTATTTTTCTTTTTTTTTTGCTGGCAGTTCCGTCAATACCCGCCAACCTTTAAGAGACATCATGCAGCCAGGCCTTTCGGCTTGTGGCCACACCGTCCTGAATGCGCCCGTTCTCGTCAGATCTCGGAAACTAAACGGGGCAGGGCCTGGTCAGTACTTGGATGGGAGACCTCCTAGAAATACCAGGTGCTGCAAGCTTTTTACGTCTCCTGGGTAACTTCATCGTAGCTCTTAATACTCTCTTTTTGTCTCCAGGAGATATAATTGAAGAATTGTACACGTACCCGGCTACTTTCAACACCCTTTGCTGCACTGGTATATTTCCCTCTATTTTTCTTTTTTTTTTTTGCTGGCAGTTCCGTCAATACCCGCCAGCCTTTAAGAGACATCATGCAGCCAGGCATCTCGGCTTGCGGCCACACCATCCTGAACGCGCCCGATCTCGTCAGATCTCGGAAGCTGAACGGGGCAGGACCTGGTCAGTACATGAATGTGAGACCTCCTGGAAATACCTGGTGCTGCTAGCTTTTACGTCTCCTGGGTAACTTTATCGTAGCTCTTAATACTCCCTATCTGTCTGGAGGAGATATAATTGAAGTATTGTACACGTATCCAGCTACTGTCAACACCCTTTGCTGCACTGATATTTTTCCATCCATTTTTCTTTTTTTTTTTTTTTTTTTTTTTTTTTTTGCTGGAAGTTCCGTCAATACCCGCCAACCTTTAAGAGACATCATGCAGCCAGGCCTCTCGGCTTGCGGCCACACCGTCCTGAACGCGCCCGAATTCGTAAGATCTCGGAAGCTAAACGGGGCAGGACCTGGTCAGTACTTGGATGGGAGACCTCCTGGAAATACCTGGTGCTGCAAGCTTTTACGTCTCCTGGGTAACTTTATCGTAGCTCTTAATTCTCTCTTTCTGTCTGGAGGAGATATAATTGAAGAATTGTACACGTACCCAGCTACTGTCAACACCCTTTGCTGCACTGATATTTTTCCCTCCATTTTTCTCTTTTTTTTTTTTTTTTCTTGCTGGAAATTCCATCAATTCCCTCCAGCGTTTAAGAGACATCATGCAGCCAGGCCTCTTGGCTTGCAACCACACCGTCCTGAACGCGCCCCATCTCGTCAGATCTCGGAAGCTAAACGGGGCAGGGCCTGGTCATTACTTGAATGTGGGACCTCCTGGAAATACCTGGTGCTGCAAGCTTTTTACGTCTCCTGGGTAACTTTATCGTAGCTCTTAACACTCTCTTTCTGTCTGGAGGAGATATAATTGAAGAATTGTTCACGTAACCGGCTACTTTCAACACCCTTTGCTGCACTGATATTTTTCCCTCCATTTTTCTATTTATTTTTTTCTTTTTCTTTTGCTGGAAGTTCCGTCAATACCCGCCAGTCTTTAAGAGACATCATGCAGCCAGGACTCTCGGCTTGTGGCCACACCGTTCTGAATGCGCCCGATCTCGTCAGATCTCGGAAACTTATCGGGGCAGGGCCTAGTCAGTACTTGGATGGGAGACCTCCTGGAAATACCTGGTGCTGCAAGCTTTTTACGTCTCCTGGGTAACTTCATCGTAGCTCTTAATACTCTCTATCTGTCTGGAGGTGTTATAATTGAAGAATTGTACACGTACCTGGCTACTTTCAACACCCTTTGCGGCACTGATTTTTTCCCTCCGTTTTTCTTTTTTTCTTTTTTTTTTTTATTTGCTGGAAGTTCCATCAATACCCGCCAGCCTTTAAGAGACATCATGCAGCAAGGCCTCTCGGCTTGCGGCCACACCGTCCTGAACGCGCCCGATCTTGTCAGATTTCGGAAGCTGAACGGGGCAGGGCCTGGTCAGTACTTGGATGGGTTACCTCCTGGAAATAGCAGGTGCTGCAAGCTTTTATCGTCACTTGGGTAACTTTATCGTAGCTCTTAACACTCTCTTTCTGTCTGGAGGAGATATAATTGAAGAATTGTTCACGTAACCGGCTACATTCAACACCCTTTGCTGCACTGATATTTTTCCCTCCATTTTTCTATTTATTTTTTTCTTTTTTTTTTGCTGGAAGTTCCGTCAATACCCGCCAGTCTTTAAGAGACATCATGCAGCCAGGACTCTCGGCTTGTGGCCACACCGTACTGAATGCGCCCGATCTCGTCAGATCTCGGAAACTAAACGGGGCAGGGCCTGGTCAGTACTTGGATGGGAGACCTCCTGGAAATACCTGGTGCTGCAAGCTTTTTACGTCTCCTGGGTAACTTCATCGTAGCTCTTAATACTCTCTATCTGTCTGGAGGTGTTATAATTGAGGAATTTTACACATACCCTGCTACTTTCAACAGCCTTTGCTGCACTGATATTTTTCCCTCCATTTTTCTTTTTTTTTTTTTTTTGCTGGAAGTTCTGTCAATACCCTCCAGCCTTTAAGAGACATCATGCAGTCAGGCCGCTTGGCTTGCGGCCACACCGTCCTGAACGCGCCCGATCTTGTCAGATCTTGGAAGCAAAACGTGGCAGGGCCTGGTCAGTATTTGGATGGGTGACCTCCTGGAAAAACCAGGTACTGAAAGCTTTTTACGTCTCCTGGGTAACTTCATCGTAGCTCTTAATACTCTCTATCTGTCTGGGAGAGATATAATTGAAGTATTGTACACGTACCTGGCTACTTTCAACAGCCTTTGCTGCACTGATATTTTTCCCTCCATTTTTCTTTTTTCTTCTTTATTTTGCTGGAAGTTCCGTCAATACCCTCCAGCCTTTAAGAGACATCATGCAGCCAGGCCTCTTGGCATGCGGACACATTGTCCTGAACGCGCCCGAACTCATCAGATCTCGGAAGCTAAACGGGGCAGGGCCTGGTCAGTACTTGAATGTGAGAACTCCTAGAAATACCAGGTGCTGCAAGCTTTTTACGTCTCCTGGGTAACTTCATCGTAGCTCTTAATACTCTCTTTCTGTCTGGAGGAGATATAATTGAAGAATTGTACACGTACCCGGCTACTTTCAACACCCTTTCCTGCACTGATATTTTTCCATCCATTTTTTAATTTTAATTTTAATTTTATTTTTCTGCTGGAAGTTCCGTCAATACCCGCCAACCTTTAAGAGACATCATGCAGCCAGGCGTCTTGGCTTGTGGCCACACCGTCCTGAATGCGCCCGATCTTGTCAGATCTCGGAAGCTAAACGGGGCAGGGCCTGGTCAGTACTTACATGGGAGACCTCCTGGAATTTCCAGGTGCTGCAAGCTTTTTTCGTCACTTGGGTAACTTCATCGTAGCTCTTAATACTCTCTTTCTGTCTGGAGGAGATATAATTGAAGTATTGTACACGTACCCGGCTACATTCAACACCCTTTCCTGCACTGATATTTTTCCCTCCATTTTTCTATTTTTTTTTTATTTTTTTTTCTTGGATGTTCCGTCAATATCCGCCAGCCTTTTAGAGACATCATGCAGCCAGGCCTCTAGGTTTGCGGCCACACCGTCCTGAACGCGCCCGATCTCATCTGATCTCGGAAGCTAAACGGGGCAAGACCTGGTCAGTACTTGAATGTGAGACCACCTGGAAATACCTGGTGCTGCAAGCTTTTACGTCTCCTGGGTAACTTTATCGTAGCTCTTAATACTCTCTTTCTGTCTTTAGGAGATTTAATTGAAGTATTGTACACGTACCCAGCTACTGTCAACACCCTTTGCTGCACTGATATTTTTCCATCAATTTTTTTATTTTTATTATTATTTATTTTTTCTGCTGGAAGTTCCGTCAATACCCGCCAACCTTTAAGAGACATCATGCAGCCAGGCGTCTTGGCTTGTGTGCCACACCATCCTGAATGCGCCCGATCTCGTCAGGTCTCGGAAGCTAAACGGGGCAGGTCCTGATCAGTACTTGGATGAGAGACCTCCTGGAAATACCAGGTGCTGCAAGCTTATTACGTCACTTGGGTAACTTCATCGTAGCTCTTAATACTCTTTCTGTCTGGAGGAGATATTATTGAAGAATTGTACACGTACCCGGCTACTTTCAACACCCTTTGCTGCACTGATATTTTTTCTTCCATTTTTCTTTTTTCTATTGATTTTTGCAGGAAGTTCCATCAATACCCTCCAGCCTTTAAGAGACATCATGCAGCCAGGCCTCTTGGCTTGCGGCCACACCGTCCTGAACGCGTCCGATCTCGTCAGCTCTCGGAAGCTAAACTGGGCAGGGCCTGGTCATTAATTGAGTGTGAGACCTCCTGGAAATTCCATGCGCTGCAAGCTTTTTTCGTCTCCTGGGTAATTTCATCGTAGCTCTTAATTCTCTCTTTCTGTCTGGAGGATATATAATTGAAGAATTGTACACGTACCCGGCTACTTTCAACACCCTTTGCTGCACTGATATTTTTCCCTCCATTTTTCTTTTTCTTTTTTCTTTTTTCTGGAAGTTCCGTCAATATCCGCCAGCCTTTAAGAGACATCATGCAGCAAGGCCTCTTGGCTTGCGGCCACACCGTCCTGAACGCACCCCATCTCGTCAGCTCTCGGAAGCTAAACTGGGCAGGGCCTGGTCATTACTTGAATGTGAGACCTTCTGGAAATTCCAGGCGCTGCAAGCTTTTTTCGTCACCTGGGGAACTTCGTCGTAGCTTTTAATACACTCTTTCTGTCTGGAGGAGATTTAATTGAAGAATTGTACACGTACCTGGCTACTTTCAACACCCTTTGCGGCACTGATTTTTTCCCTCCGTTTTTCTTTTTTTCTTTTTTTTTTTTTATTTGCTGGAAGTTCCGTCAATACCCTCCAGCCTTTAAGAGACATCATGCAGCCAGGCCTCATGGCTTGCGGCCACAACGTCCTGAACGCGCCTGATCTCATCATATCTCGGAAGCTAAACGGGGCAGGGTCTGGCCAGTACTTGGTTGGGTGACCTCCTGGAAATACCAGGTGCTGCAAGCTTTTTACGTC
This sequence comes from Amia ocellicauda, assembly GCF_036373705.1. NCBI lineage: Eukaryota > Metazoa > Chordata > Actinopteri > Amiiformes > Amiidae > Amia > Amia ocellicauda. The sequence goes on along the minus strand of NW_027102985.1, from coordinate 311,061 downwards.
TCCTGGGTAACTTCATCGTAGCTCTTAATACTCTCTTTCAGTCTGGAGGAGATATTATTGAAGAATTGTACACGTACCCGGCTACTTTCAACAGCCTTTGCTGCACTGATATTTCTCCCTCCATTTTTCTTTTTTTTTTTTTTTTTTTTCCTGGAAGTTCCGTCAATACCCACCAGCCTAAAGAGACATCATGCAGCCGGGCCTCTTGGCTTTCGGCCACACCGTCCTGAACGCGCCCGATCTCGTCAGATCTCGGAAGCTAAACGGGGCAGGACCTGGTCAGTACTTGAATGTGAGACCTCCTGGAAATACCTGGTGCTGCAAGCTTTTACGTCTCCTGGGTAACTTCATCGTAGCTCTTAATACTCTCTTTCTGTCTGGAGGAGATATAATTCAAGTATTGTACACGATCCCGGCTACTTTCAACACCCTTTGCTGCACTGGTATTTCTCCCTCCATTTCTCTTTTTTTTTTTGCTGGATGTTCCGTCAAAACCCGCCAACCATTAAGAGACATCATGCAGTCCGGCCTCTTGGCTTGCAGCCACACCGTCCTGAACGCCCCCGATCTCATCAGATCTTGGAATTTAAACGGGGCAGGGCCTGGTCAGTACTTGGATGGGTGACCTCCTGGAAATGCCAGGTGCTGCAAGCTTTTTACGTCTCCTGGGTAACTTCATCGTAGCTCTAAATACTCTCTTTCTGTCTGGAGGAGATATAATTGAAGAATTGTACACGTACCCGGCTACTTTCAAAACCCATTACTGCACTGATATTTTTCCCTCCATTTTTCTATTTCTTTTTTTTTTTTTTTTTTTTTGCTGGAAGTTCCGTCAATACCCGCCAGCCATTAAGAGACATCATGCAGCCAGGCCTCTAGGTTTGCGGCCACACCGTCCTGAACGCGCCCGATCTCATCAGATCTCGGAAGCTAAACGGGGCAAGACCTGGTCAGTACTTGAATGTGAGACCTCCTGGAAATACCTGGTGCTGCAAGCTTTTACGTCTCCTGGGTAACTTTATCGTAGCTCTTAATACTCTCTTTCTGTCTGGAGGAGATATAATTGAAGTATTGTACACGTACCCAGCTACTGTCAACACCCTTTGCTGCACTGATATTTTTCCATCAATTTTTTAATTTTTATTATTATTTATTTTATCTGCTGGAAGTTCCGTCAATACCCGCCAACCTTTAAGAGACATCATGCAGCCAGGCGTCTTGGCTTGCGGCCACACCGTCCTGAACGCGCCCGATCTCGTCAGATCTCGGAATTTAAACGGGGCAGGGCCTGGTCAGTACTTTTATGGGTGACCTTCTGGAAATACGAGGTGCTGCAAACTTTTTACGTCTCCTGGGTAACTTCATCGTAGCTCTTAATTCTCTCTTTCTGTCTGCAGGAGATATAATTGAAGAATTGTACACGTACCCGGCTACTTTCAACAGCCTTTGCTGCACTGATATTTTTCCGTCCATTTTTCTATTTTTTTTTTTTTTTTTTGCTGGAAGTTCCGTCAATACCCGCCAGCCTTTAAGAGACATCATGCAGCCAGGCAACTCGGCTTGCGGCCACACCGTCCTGAATGCGCCCGATCTCGTCAGATCTCGGAAGCTAAACGGGGCAGGGCCTGGTCAGTACTTGGATGGGAGACCTCCTAGAAATACCAGGTGCTGCAAGCTTTTTACGTCTCCTGGGTAACTTCATCGTAGCTCTTAATTCTCTCTTTCTGTCTGCAGAAGATATAATTGAAGAATTGTACACGTACCCGGCTACTTTGAACACCCTTTGCTGCACTGTTATTTCTCCCTCCATTTCTCTTTTTTTTTTTGCTGGATGTTCCGTCAAAACCCGCCAACCAATAAGAGACATCATGCAGCCCGGCCTATTGGCTTGCAGCCACACCGTCCTGAACGCCCCCGATCTCATCAGATCTTGGAATTTAAACGGGGCATGGCCTGGTCAGTACTTGGATGGGTGACCTCCTGGAAATGCCAGGTGCTGCAAGCTTTTTACGTCTCCTGGGTAACTTCATCGTAGCTCTTAATACTCTCTTTCTGTCTGGAGGAGATATAATTGAAGAATTGTACACGTACCCGGCTACTTTCAAAACCCTTTACTGCACTGATATTTTTCCCTCCATTTTTCTATTTCTTTTTTTTTTTTTTTTTTTTTTGCTGGAAGTTCCGTCAATACCCGCCAGCCATTAAGAGACATCATGCAGCCAGGCATCTCGGCTTGCGGCCACACCATCCTGAACGCGCCCGATCTCGTCAGATCTCGGAAGCTAAACGGGGCAGGACCTGGTCAGTACTTGAATGTGAGACCTCCTGGAAATACCTGGTGCTGCAAGCTTTTACGTCTCCTGGGTAACTTTATCGTAGCTCTTAATACTCTCTTTCTGTCTGGAGGAGATATAATTCAAGTATTGTACACGTACCCGGCTACTTTCAACACCCTTTGCTGCACTGGTATTTCTCCCTCCATTTCTATTTTTTTTTATTGCTGGCAGTTCCGTCAATACCCGCCAGCCTTTAAGAGACATCATGCAGCCAGGCATCTCGGCTTGCTGCCACACCGTCCTGAACGCGTCCGATCTCGTAAGATCTCGGAAACTGAGTGGGGCAGGGCCTGGTCAGTAATTGGATGGGAGACCTCCTGGAAATACCAGGTGCTGCAAGCTTTTTACGTCTCCTGGGTAAGTTTATCGTAGCTCTTAATACTCTCTTTCTGTCTAGAAGAGATATAATTGAAGTATTGTACACGTACCCGGCTACTTTCAACACCCATTGCTGCACTGATATTTTTCCCTCCATTTTTCTATTTTTTTTTTTTTTTTTTCTTTGATGTTCCGTCAATACCCGCCAGCCTTTTAGAGACATCATGCAGCCAGGCCTCTAGGTTTGCGGCCACACCGTCCTGAACGCGCCCGATCTCATCAGATCTCGGAAGCTAAACGGGGCAAGACCTGGTCAGTACTTGAATGTGAGACCTCCTGGAAATACCTGGTGCTGCAAGCTTTTACGTCTCCTGGGTAACTTTATCGTAGCTCTTAATACTCTCTTTCTGTCTGGAGGAGATATAATTGAAGTATTGTACACGTACCCAGCTACTGTCAACACCCTTTGCTGCACTGATATTTTTCCATCAATTTTTTTATTTTTATTATTATTTATTTTTTCTGCTGGAAGTTCCGTCAATACCCGCCAACCTTTAAGAGACATCATGCAGCCAGGCATCTCGGCTTGTGGCCACACCGTCCTGAATGCGCCCCATCTCGTCAGCTCTCGGAAGCTAAACTGGGCAGGGCCTGGTCATTACTTGAATGTGAGACCTTCTGGAAATTCCAGGCGCTGCAAGCTTTTTTCGTCAACTGGGGAACTTCGTCGTAGCTTTTAATACTCTCTTTCTGTCTGGAGGAGATTTAATTGAAGAATTGTACACGTACCTGGCTACTTTCAACACCCTTTGCGGCACTGATTTTTTTCCCTCCGTTTTTCTTTTTTTCTTTATTTTTTTTTATTTGCTGGAAGTTCCGTCAATACCCGCCAGCCTTTAAGAGACATCATGCAGCCGGGCCTCTTGGCTTGCGGCCACACCGTCCTAAACGCCCCCAATCTAGTCAGATCTCGGAAGCTAAACGGGGCAGGGCCTGGTCAGTACTTGGATTGTTGACCTCCTGGAAATACCAGGTGCTGCAAGCTTTTTACGTCTCCTGGGTAACTTCATCGTAGCTCTTAATACTCTCTTTCAGTCTGGACGAGATTTAATTGAAGAATTGTACACGTACCCGGCTACTTTCAACACCCTTTACTGCACAGATATTTTTCCCTCCATTTTTCTTTTTTCTTTTTTTTTTTGCTGGAAGTTCCGTCAATACCCTCCAGCCTTTAAGAGACATCATGCAGCCAGGCATCTCGGCTTGTGGCCACACCGTCCTGAATGCGCCTGATCTCGTCAGATCTCGGAAGCTAAACGGGGCAGTGCCTGGTCTGTACTTGGATGGGTGACCTCCTGGAAATACCAGGTGCTGCAAGCTTTTTACGTCTCCTGGGTAACTTTATCGTAGCTCTTAATACTCTCTTTCAGTCTGGAGGAGATTTAATTGAAGAATTGTACACGTACCCGGCTACTTTCAACACCCTTTACTGCACAGATATTTTTCCCTCCATTTTTCTTTTTTCTTTTTTTTTTTGCTGGAAGTTCCGTCAATACCCTGCAGCCTTTAAGAGACATCATGCATTCAGGCATCTCGGCTTGTGGCCACACCGTCCTGAATGCGCCCCATCTCGTCAGCTCTCGGAAGCGAAACTGGGCAGGGCCTGGTCATTACTTGAATGTGAGACCTTCTGGAAATTCCAGGCGCTGCAAGCTTTTTTCGTCACCTGGGGAACTTCGTCGTAGCTTTTAATACTCTCTTTCTGTCTGGAGGAGATTTAATTGAAGAATTGTACACGTACCTGGCTACTTTCAACACCCTTTGCGGCACTGATTTTTTTCCCTCCGTTTTTCTTTTTTTCTTTATTTTTTTTTATTTGCTGGAAGTTCCGTCAATACCCGCCAGCCTTTAAGAGACATCATGCAGCCGGGCCTCTTGGCTTGCGGCCACACCGTCCTGAATGCGCCTGATCTCGTCAGATCTCGGAAGCTAAACGGGGCAGTGCCTGGTCTGTACTTGGATGGGTGACCTCCTGGAAATACCAGGTGCTGCAAGCTTTTTACTTCTCCTGGGAAACTTTATCGTAGCTCTTAATACTCTCTTTCTGTCTGGAGGAGATATAATTGAAGTATTGTACACGTACCCGGCAACTTTCAACACCCTTTGCTGCACTGATATTTTTGCCTCCGTTTTTCTTTTTTTTTTTTTTTTTTTTTTTTTGCTGGAAATTCCGTCAATACCCGCCAGCCTTTAAGAGACATCATGCAGCCAGGCGTCTCGGCTTGCGGCCACACCATCCTGAACGCGCCCGATCTCGTCAGATCTCGGAAGCTAAACGGGGCAGGACCTGGTCAGTACTTGAATGTGAGACCTCCTGGAAATACCTGGTACTGCAAGCTTTTACGTCTCCTGGGTAACTTCATCGTAGCTCTTAATACTTTCTTTCTGTCTGGAGGAGATATAATTCAAGTATTGTACACGTACCCGGCTACTTTCAACACCCTTTGCTGCACTGGTATTTCTCCCTCCATTTCTATTTTTTTTTATTGCTGGCAGTTCCGTCAATACCCGCCAGCCTTTAAGAGACATCATGCAGCCAGGCATCTCGGCTTGCGGCCACACCGTCCTGAACGCGTCCGATCTCGTAAGATCTCGGAAACTGAGTGGGACAGGGCCTGGTCAGTACTTGGATGGGAGACCTCCTGGAAATACCAGGTGCTGCAAGCTTTTTACGTCTGCTGGGTAAGTTTATCGTAGCTCTTAATACTCTCTTTCTGTCTGGAGGAGATATAATTGAAGTATTGTACACGTACCCGGCTACTTTCAACACCCATTGCTGCACTGATATTTTTCCCTCCATTTTTCTATTTTTTTTTTTTTTTTTTTCTTTGATGTTCCGTCAATACCCGCCAGCCTTTTAGAGACATCATGCAGCAAGGCCTCTAGGTTTGCGGCCACACCGTCCTGAACGCGCCCGATCTCGTCAGATCTCGGAAGCTAAACGGGGCAGTGCCTGGTCTGTACTTGGATGGGTGACCTCCTGGAAATACCAGGTGCTGCAAGCTTTTTACTTCTCCTGGGAAACTTTATCGTAGCTCTTAATACTCTCTTTCTGTCTGGAGGAGATATAATTGAAGTATTGTACACGTACACGGCAACTTTCAACACCCTTTGCTGCACTGATATTTTTGCCTCCGTTTTTCTTTTTCTTTTTTTTTTTTCTGCTGGAAGTTCCGTCAATACCCGCCAACCTTTAAGAGACATCATGCAGCCAGGCGTCTCGGCTTGTGGCCACACCGTCCTGAATGCGACCGATCTCGTCAGATCTCGGAAGCTAAACGGGGTAGGACCTGGTCAGTACTTGAATGTGAGACCTCCTGGAAATACCTGGTGCTGCAAGCTTTTTACGTCACCTGGGGAACTTCGTCGTAGCTTTTAATACTCTCTTTCTGTCTGGAGGAGATTTAAATGAAGAATTGTACACGTACCCGGCTACTTTCAACACCCTTTACTGCACAGATATTTTTCCCTCCATTTTTCTTTTTTCTTCATTATTTTGCTGGAAGTTCCGTCAATATCCTCCAGCCTTTAAGAGACATCATGCAGCCAGGCCTCTTGGCATGCGGACACATTGTCCTGAATGCGCCCGATCTCATCAGATCTCGGAAGCTAAACGGGGCAGGGCCTGGTCAGTACTTGAATGTGAGAACTCGTGGAAATACCTGGTGCTGCAAGCTTTTTACGTCTCCTGGGTAACTTTATCATAGCTCTTCATTCTCTATTTCTGTCTGGAGGAGATATAATTGAAGAATTGTACACGTACCCGGCTACTTTCAACACCCTTTGCTGCAGTGGTATTTTTCCCTCCATTTTTCTTTTTTCTTTTTTATTTTGCTGGAAGTTCCGTCAATACCCTCCAGCCTTTAAGAGACATCATGCAGCCTGGCCTCTTGGCATGCGGACACATTGTCCTGAACGCGCCCGAACTCATCAGATCTCGGAAGCTAAACGGGGCAGGACCTGGTCAGTACTTGAATGTGAGACCTCCTAGAAAAACCTGGTGCTGCAAGCTTTTACGTCTCCTGGGTAACTTCATCGTAGCTCTTTATACTCTCTTTCTGTCTGGAGGAGATATAATTGAAGTATTGTACACGTACCCGGCTACTTTTAACACCCTTTGCTGCACTGATATTTTTCCCTCCATTTTTCTTTTTTCATTTTTTTTTGCTGGAAGTTCTGTCAATACCCTCCAGCCATTTAGAGACATCATGCAGCCAGGCCTCTTGGCTTGCGGCCACACCGTCCTGAACGCGCCCGATCTCGTCAGACCTTGGAAACTAAACGGGCCAGGGCCTGGTTAGTACTTGGATGGGTGACCTCCTGGAAATACCAGGTGATGCAAGCTTTTTACGTATCCTGTGTAACTTCATCGTAGCTCTTAATACTCTCTTTCAGTCTGGAGGAGATATAATTGAAGAATTGTACACGTACCCGGCTACTTTCAACACCCTTTGCTGCACTGATATTTTTCCCTCCGTTTTTCTTTTTTTTTTTTTTTTGCTGGAAGTTCCATCAATACCCTCCAGCCTTTAAGAGACATCATACAGCCAGGCCTCTTGGCTTGCAACCACACCGTCCTGAACGCGCCCCATCTCGTCAGATCTCGGAAGCTAAACGGGGCAGGTCCTGATCAGTACTTGGATGGGTGACCTTCTGGAGATACCAGGTGCTGCAAGCTTTATACGTCTCTTGGGTAACTTCATCGTAGCTCGTAATACTCTCTTTCAGTCTGGAGGAGATATAATTGAAGAATTGTACACGTACCCGGCTACTTTCAACACACTTTGCTGCACTGATATTTTTCCCTCCATTTTTCTTTTTTCTTTTTTTTTTTGCCGGAAGTTCCGTCAATACCCTCCAGCCTTTAAGAGACATCATGCAGCCAGCTCTCTAGGCTTGCGGCCACACTGACCTGAACGTGCCCAATCTTGTCAGATCTTGGAAGCTAAACGGGGCAGGGCCTGGTCAATACTTGGATGGGAGACCTCCTGGAAATACCTGGTGCTGCAAGCTTTTTAGTCTCCTGGGTAACTTCATCGTAGCTCTTTATACTCTCTTTCTGTCTGGAGGAGATATAATTGAAGTATTGTACACGTACCCGGCTACTTTTAACACCCTTTGCTGCACTGATATTTTTCCCTCCATTTTTCTTTTTTCATTTTTTTTTGCTGGAAGTTCTGTCAATACCCTCCAGCCATTTAGAGACATCATGCAGCCAGACCTCTTGGCTTGCGGCCACACCGTCCTGAACGCGCCCGATCTCGTCAGACCTTGGAAACTAAACGGGACAGGGCCTGGTTAGTACTTGGATGGGTGACCTCCTGGAAATACCAGGTGAAGCAAGCTTTTTACGTATCCTGTGTAACTTCATCGTAGCTCTTAATACTCTCTTTCAGTCTGGAGGAGATATAATTGAAGAATTGTACACGTACCCGGCTACTTTCAACACCCTTTGCTGCACTGATATTTTTCCCTCCGTTTTTCTTTTTTTTTTTTTTTTGCTGGAAGTTCCATCAATACCCTCCAGCCTTTAAGAGACATCATACAGCCAGGCCTCTTGGCTTGCAACCACACCGTCCTGAACGCGCCCCATCTCGTCAGATCTCGGAAGCTAAACGGGGCAGGGCCTGGTCATTACTTGAATGTGGGACCTCCTGGAAATACCTGGTTCTGCAAGCTTTTTACGTCTCCTGGGTAACTTTATCGTAGCTCTTAATACTCTCTTTCTGTGTAGAGGAGATATAATTGAAGTATTGTACACGTACCTGGCTACTTTCAACATCCTTTGCTGCACTGATATTTTTCCCTCCGTTTTTCTTTTTTTTTTTTTTTGCTGGAAGTTCCGTCAATACCCGCCAGCCTTTAAGAGACATCATGCAGCCTGGCCTCTTGGCATGCGGACACATTGTCCTGAACGCGCCCGAACTCATCAGATCTCGGAAGCTAAACGGGGCAGGACCTGGTCAGTACTTGAATGTGAGACCTCCTAGAAAAACCTGGTGCTGCAAGCTTTTACGTCTCCTGGGTAACTTCATCGTAGCTCTTTATACTCTCTTTCTGTCTGGAGGAGATATAATTGAAGTATTGTACACGTACCCGGCTACTTTTAACACCCTTTGCTGCACTGATATTTTTCCCTCCATTTTTCTTTTTTCATTTTTTTTTGCTGGAAGTTCTGTCAATACCCTCCAGCCATTTAGAGACATCATGCAGCCAGGCCTCTTGGCTTGCGGCCACACCGTCCTGAACGCGCCCGATCTCGTCAGACCTTGGAAACTAAACGGGCCAGGGCCTGGTTAGTACTTGGATGGGTGACCTCCTGGAAATACCAGGTGATGCAAGCTTTTTACGTATCCTGTGTAACTTCATCGTAGCTCTTAATACTCTCTTTCAGTCTGGAGGAGATATAATTGAAGAATTGTACACGTACCCGGCTACTTTCAACACCCTTTGCTGCACTGATATTTTTCCCTCCGTTTTTCTTTTTTTTTTTTTTTTGCTGGAAGTTCCATCAATACCCTCCAGCCTTTAAGAGACATCATACAGCCAGGCCTCTTGGCTTGCAACCACACCGTCCTGAACGCGCCCCATCTCGTCAGATCTCGGAAGCTAAACGGGGCAGGTCCTGATCAGTACTTGGATGGGTGACCTTCTGGAGATACCAGGTGCTGCAAGCTTTATACGTCTCTTGGGTAACTTCATCGTAGCTCGTAATACTCTCTTTCAGTCTGGAGGAGATATAATTGAAGAATTGTACACGTACCCGGCTACTTTCAACACCCTTTGCTGCACTGATATTTTTCCCTCCATTTTTCTTTTTTCTTTTTTTTTTGCCGGAAGTTCCGTCAATACCCTCCAGCCTTTAAGAGACATCATGCAGCCAGCTCTCTAGGCTTGCGGCCACACTGACCTGAACGTGCCCAATCTTGTCAGATCTTGGAAGCTAAACGGGGCAGGGCCTGGTCAATACTTGGATGGGAGACCTCCTGGAAATACCTGGTGCTGCAAGCTTTTTAGTCTCCTGGGTAACTTCATCGTAGCTCTTTATACTCTCTTTCTGTCTGGAGGAGATATAATTGAAGTATTGTACACGTACCCGGCTACTTTTAACACCCTTTGCTGCACTGATATTTTTCCCTCCATTTTTCTTTTTTCATTTTTTTTTGCTGGAAGTTCTGTCAATACCCTCCAGCCATTTAGAGACATCATGCAGCCAGACCTCTTGGCTTGCGGCCACACCGTCCTGAACGCGCCCGATCTCGTCAGACCTTGGAAACTAAACGGGACAGGGCCTGGTTAGTACTTGGATGGGTGACCTCCTGGAAATACCAGGTGAAGCAAGCTTTTTACGTATCCTGTGTAACTTCATCGTAGCTCTTAATACTCTCTTTCAGTCTGGAGGAGATATAATTGAAGAATTGTACACGTACCCGGCTACTTTCAACACCCTTTGCTGCACTGATATTTTTCCCTCCGTTTTTCTTTTTTTTTTTTTTTTGCTGGAAGTTCCATCAATACCCTCCAGCCTTTAAGAGACATCATACAGCCAGGCCTCTTGGCTTGCAACCACACCGTCCTGAACGCGCCCCATCTCGTCAGATCTCGGAAGCTAAACGGGGCAGGTCCTGATCAGTACTTGGATGGGTGACCTTCTGGAGATACCAGGTGCTGCAAGCTTTATACGTCTCTTGGGTAACTTCATCGTAGCTCGTAATACTCTCTTTCAGTCTGGAGGAGATATAATTGAAGAATTGTACACGTACCCGGCTACTTTCAACACCCTTTGCTGCACTGATATTTTTCCCTCCATTTTTCTTTTTTCTTTTTTTTTTGCCGGAAGTTCCGTCAATACCCTCCAGCCTTTAAGAGACATCATGCAGCCAGCTCTCTAGGCTTGCGGCCACACTGACCTGAACGTGCCCAATCTTGTCAGATCTTGGAAGCTAAACGGGGCAGGGCCTGGTCAATACTTGGATGGGAGACCTCCTGGAAATACCTGGTGCTGCAAGCTTTTTAGTCTCCTGGGTAACTTCATCGTAGCTCTTTATACTCTCTTTCTGTCTGGAGGAGATATAATTGAAGTATTGTACACGTACCCGGCTACTTTTAACACCCTTTGCTGCACTGATATTTTTCCCTCCATTTTTCTTTTTTCATTTTTTTTTGCTGGAAGTTCTGTCAATACCCTCCAGCCATTTAGAGACATCATGCAGCCAGACCTCTTGGCTTGCGGCCACACCGTCCTGAACGCGCCCGATCTCGTCAGACCTTGGAAACTAAACGGGACAGGGCCTGGTTAGTACTTGGATGGGTGACCTCCTGGAAATACCAGGTGAAGCAAGCTTTTTACGTATCCTGTGTAACTTCATCGTAGCTCTTAATACTCTCTTTCAGTCTGGAGGAGATATAATTGAAGAATTGTACACGTACCCGGCTACTTTCAACACCCTTTGCTGCACTGATATTTTTCCCTCCGTTTTTCTTTTTTTTTTTTTTTTGCTGGAAGTTCCATCAATACCCTCCAGCCTTTAAGAGACATCATACAGCCAGGCCTCTTGGCTTGCAACCACACCGTCCTGAACGCGCCCCATCTCGTCAGATCTCGGAAGCTAAACGGGGCAGGGCCTGGTCATTACTTGAATGTGGGACCTCCTGGAAATACCTGGTTCTGCAAGCTTTTTACGTCTCCTGGGTAACTTTATCGTAGCTCTTAATACTCTCTTTCTGTGTGGAGGAGATATAATTGAAGTATTGTACACGTACCTGGCTACTTTCAACATCCTTTGCTGCACTGATATTTTTCCCTCCGTTTTTCTTTTTTTTTTTTTTTGCTGGAAGTTCCGTCAATACCCGCCAGCCTTTAAGAGACATCATGCAGCCTGGCCTCTTGGCATGCGGACACATTGTCCTGAACGCGCCCGAACTCATCAGATCTCGGAAGCTAAACGGGGCAGGACCTGGTCAGTACTTGAATGTGAGACCTCCTAGAAAAACCTGGTGCTGCAAGCTTTTACGTCTCCTGGGTAACTTCATCGTAGCTCTTTATACTCTCTTTCTGTCTGGAGGAGATATAATTGAAGTATTGTACACGTACCCGGCTACTTTTAACACCCTTTGCTGCACTGATATTTTTCCCTCCATTTTTCTTTTTTCATTTTTTTTTGCTGGAAGTTCTGTCAATACCCTCCAGCCATTTAGAGACATCATGCAGCCAGGCCTCTTGGCTTGCGGCCACACCGTCCTGAACGCGCCCGATCTCGTCAGACCTTGGAAACTAAACGGGCCAGGGCCTGGTTAGTACTTGGATGGGTGACCTCCTGGAAATACCAGGTGATGCAAGCTTTTTACGTATCCTGTGTAACTTCATCGTAGCTCTTAATACTCTCTTTCAGTCTGGAGGAGATATAATTGAAGAATTGTACACGTACCCGGCTACTTTCAACACCCTTTGCTGCACTGATATTTTTCCCTCCATTTTTCTTTTTTCTTTTTTTTTTTGCCGGAAGTTCCGTCAATACCCTCCAGCCTTTAAGAGACATCATGCAGCCAGCTCTCTAGGCTTGCGGCCACACTGAACTGAACGAGCCCAATCTTGTCAGATCTTGGAAGCTAAACGGGGCAGGGCCTGGTCAATACTTGGATGGGAGACCTCCTGGAAATACCTGGTGCTGCAAGCTTTTTAGTCTCCTGGGTAACTTCATCGTAGCTCTTTATACTCTCTTTCTGTCTGGAGGAGATATAATTGAAGTATTGTACACGTACCCGGCTACTTTTAACACCCTTTGCTGCACTGATATTTTTCCCTCCATTTTTCTTTTTTCATTTTTTTTTGCTGGAAGTTCTGTCAATACCCTCCAGCCATTTAGAGACATCATGCAGCCAGACCTCTTGGCTTGCGGCCACACCGTCCTGAACGCGCCCGATCTCGTCAGACCTTGGAAACTAAACGGGACAGGGCCTGGTTAGTACTTGGATGGGTGACCTCCTGGAAATACCAGGTGATGCAAGCTTTTTACGTATCCTGTGTAACTTCATCGTAGCTCTTAATACTCTCTTTCAGTCTGGAGGAGATATAATTGAAGAATTGTACACGTACCCGGCTACTTTCAACACCCTTTGCTGCACTGATATTTTTCCCTCCGTTTTTCTTTTTTTTTTTTTTTTGCTGGAAGTTCCATCAATACCCTCCAGCCTTTAAGAGACATCATACAGCCAGGCCTCTTGGCTTGCAACCACACCGTCCTGAACGCGCCCCATCTCGTCAGATCTCGGAAGCTAAACGGGGCAGGGCCTGGTCATTACTTGAATGTGGGACCTCCTGGAAATACTTGGTTCTGCAAGCTTTTTACGTCTCCTGGGTAACTTTATCGTAGCTCTTAATACTCTCTTTCTGTGTGGAGGAGATATAATTGAAGTATTGTACACGTACCTGGCTACTTTCAACATCCTTTGCTGCACTGATATTTTTCCCTCCGTTTTTCTTTTTTTTTTTTTTTGCTGGAAGTTCCGTCAATACCCGCCAGCCTTTAAGAGACATCATGCAGCCTGGCCTCTTGGCATGCGGACACATTGTCCTGAACGCGCCCGAACTCATCAGATCTCGGAAGCTAAACGGGGCAGGACCTGGTCAGTACTTGAATGTGAGACCTCCTAGAAAAACCTGGTGCTGCAAGCTTTTACGTCTCCTGGGTAACTTCATCGTAGCTCTTTATACTCTCTTTCTGTCTGGAGGAGATATAATTGAAGTATTGTACACGTACCCGGCTACTTTTAACACCCTTTGCTGCACTGATATTTTTCCCTTCATTTTTCTTTTTTCATTTTTTTTTGCTGGAAGTTCTGTCAATACCCTCCAGCCATTTAGAGACATCATGCAGCCAGCTCTCTAGGCTTGCGGCCACACTGACCTGAACGTGCCCAATCTTGTCAGATCTTGGAAGCTAAACGGGGCAGGGCCTGGTCAATACTTGGATGGGAGACCTCCTGGAAATACCTGGTGATGCAAGCTTTTTACGTATCCTGTGTAACTTCATCGTAGCTCTTAATACTCTCTTTCAGTCTGGAGGAGATATAATTGAAGAATTGTACACGTACCCGGCTACTTTCAACACCCTTTGCTGCACTGATATTTTTCCCTCCGTTTTTCTTTTTTTTTTTTTTTTGCTGGAAGTTCCATCAATACCCTCCAGCCTTTAAGAGACATCATACAGCCAGGCCTCTTGGCTTGCAACCACACCGTCCTGAACGCGCCCCATCTCGTCAGATCTCGGAAGCTAAACGGGGCAGGGCCTGGTCATTACTTGAATGTGGGACCTCCTGGAAATACCTGGTTCTGCAAGCTTTTTACGTCTCCTGGGTAACTTTATCGTAGCTCTTAATACTCTCTTTCTGTGTGGAGGAGATATAATTGAAGTATTGTACACGTACCTGGCTACTTTCAACATCCTTTGCTGCACTGATATTTTTCCCTCCGTTTTTCTTTTTTTTTTTTTTTGCTGGAAGTTCCGTCAATACCCGCCAACCATTAAGAGACATCATGCAGCCAGGCCTCTCGGCTTCTGTCCACACCGTCCTGAACGCGCTCGATCTCGTCAGATCGCGTAAGCTGAACGGGGCAGGTCCTGGTCAGTACTTGGATGGGTGACCTTCTGGAAATACCAGGTGCTGCAAGCTTTATACGTCTCTTGGGTAACTTCATCGTAGCTCGTAATACTCTCTTTCAGTCTGGAGGAGATATAATTGAAGAATTGTACACGTACCCGGCTACTTTCAACACCCTTTGATGCACTGATATTTTTCCCTCCATTTTTCTTTTTTCTTTTTTTTTTGGCCGGAAGTTCCGTCAATACCCTCCAGCCTTTAAGAGACATCATGCAGCCAGCTCTCTAGGCTTGCGGACACACAGACCTGAACGTGCCCGATCTTGTCAGATCTTGGAAGCTAAACGGGGCAGGGCCTGGTCAGTACTTGGATGGGAGACCTCCTGGAAATACCTGGTGCTGCAAGCTTTTTAGTCTCCTGAGTAACTTCATTGTAGCTCTTAATACTCTCTTTCTGTCTGGAGGTGTTATAATTGAGGATTTGTACACGTACCCGGCTACTTTCAACACCCTTTGCTGCACTGATATTTTTCCCGCCATTCTTCTTTTTATTTTTCATTTTTTCTGGAAGTTCCATCAATATCCGCCAGCCTTTAAGAGACATCATGCAACCAGGCATCTCGGCTTGCGGACACACAGACCTGAACGCGCCCGATCTCGTCAGATCTCGGAAACGAAACGGGGCAGGACCTGGTCAGTACTTGGATGGGAGATCTCCTGGAAATACCAGGTGCTGCCAGCTTTTTACGTCTGCTGGGTAACTTTATCGTAGCTCTTAATACTCTCTTTCAGTCTGGAGGAGATATAATTGAAGTATTGTACAGGTACCCGGTTACTTTCAACACCCTTTGCTGCACTGATATTTTTCCCTCCATTGTTATTTTTTCTTCATTATTTTGCTGGAAGTTCCGTCAATATCCTCCAGCCTTTAAGAGACATCATGCAGCCAGGCCTCTTGGCATGCGGACACATTGTCCTGAACGCGCCCGAACTCATCAGATCTCGGAAGCTAAACGGGGCAGGACCTGGTCAGTACTTGAATGTGAGACCTCCTAGAAATACCTGGTGCTGCAAGCTTTTACGTCTCCTGGGTAACTTCATCGTAGCTCTTTATAGTCTCTTTCTGTCTGGAGGAGATATAATTGAAGTATTGTACACGTACCCGGCTACTTTTAACACCCTTTGCTGCACGGATATTTCTCCCTCCATTTTTCTTTTTTCATTTTTTTTTGCTGGAAGTTCTGTCAATACTCTCCAGCCATTTAGAGACATCATGCAGCCAGGCCTCTTGGCTTGCAACCACACCGTCCTGAACGCACCCCATCTCGTCAGATCTCGGAAGCTAAACGGGGCAGGGCCTGGTCATTACTTGAATGTGGGACCTCCTGGAAATACCTGGTTCTGCAAGCTTTTTACGTCTCCTGGGTAACTTTATCGTAGCTCTTAATACTCTCTTTCTGTCTGGAGGAGATATAATTGAAGTATTGTACACGTACCTGGCTACTTTCAACATCCTTTGCTGCACTGATATTTTTCCCTCCGTTTTTCTTTTTTTTTTTTTTTGCTGGAAGTTCCGTCAATACCCGCCAACCATTAAGAGACATCATGCAGCCAGGCCTCTCGGCTTGTGTCCACACCGTCCTGAACGTGCCCGATCTTGTCAGATCTTGGAAGCTAAACGGGGCAGGGCCTGGTCAATACTTGGATGGGAGACCTCCTGGAAATACCTGGTGCTGCAAGCTTTTTAGTCTCCTGAGTAACTTCATTGTAGCTCTTAATACTCTCTTTCTGTCTGGAGGTGTTATAATTGAGGATTTGTACACGTACCCGGCTACTTTCAACACCCTTTGCTGCACTGATATTTTTCCCGCCATTTTTCTTTTTATTTTTTATTTTTTCTGGAAGTTCCATCAATATCCGCCAGCCTTTAAGAGACATCATGCAACCAGGCATCTCGGCTTGCGGACACACAGACCTGAACGCGCCCGATCTCGTCAGATCTCGGAAACGAAACGGGGCAGGACCTGGTCAGTACTTGGATGGGAGATCTCCTGGAAATACCAGGTGCTGCCAGATTTTTACGTCTGCTGGGTAACTTTATCGTAGCTCTTAATACTCTCTTTCAGTCTGGAGGAGATATAATTGAAGTATTGTACAGGTACCCGGTTACTTTCAACACCCTTTGCTGCACTGATATTTTTCCCTCCATTGTTATTTTTTCTTCATTATTTTGCTGGAAGTTCCGTCAATATCCTCCAGCCTTTAAGAGACATCATGCAGCCAGGCCTCTTGGCATGCGGACACATTGTCCTGAACGCGCCCGAACTCATCAGATCTCGGAAGCTAAACGGGGCAGGACCTGGTCAGTACTTGAATGTGAGACCTCCTAGAAATACCTGGTGCTGCAAGCTTTTACGTCTCCTGGGTAACTTCATCGTAGCTCTTTATACTCTCTTTCTGTCTGGAGGAGATATAATTGAAGTATTGTACACGTACCCGGCTACTTTTAACACCCTTTGCTGCACGGATATTTCTCCCTCCATTTTTCTTTTTTCATTTTTTTTTGCTGGAAGTTCTGTCAATACCCTCCAGCCATTTAGAGACATCATGCAGCCAGGCCTCTTGGCTTGCAACCACACCGTCCTGAACGCACCCCATCTCGTCAGATCTCGGAAGCTAAACGGGGCAGGGCCTGGTCATTACTTGAATGTGGGACCTCCTGGAAATACCTGGTTCTGCAAGCTTTTTACGTCTCCTGGGTAACTTTATCGTAGCTCTTAATACTCTCTTTCTGTCTGGAGGAGATATAATTGAAGTATTGTACACGTACCTGGCTACTTTCAACATCCTTTGCTGCACTGATATTTTTCCCTCCGTTTTTCTTTTTTTTTTTTTTTGCTGGAAGTTCCGTCAATACCCGCCAACCATTAAGAGACATCATGCAGCCAGGCCTCTCGGCTTGTGTCCACACCGTCCTGAACGTGCCCGATCTTGTCAGATCTTGGAAGCTAAACGGGGCAGGGCCTGGTCAATACTTGGATGGGAGACCTCCTGGAAATACCTGGTGCTGCAAGCTTTTTAGTCTCCTGAGTAACTTCATTGTAGCTCTTAATACTCTCTTTCTGTCTGGAGGTGTTATAATTGAGGATTTGTACACGTACCCGGCTACTTTCAACACCCTTTGCTGCACTGATATTTTTCCCGCCATTTTTCTTTTTATTTTTTATTTTTTCTGGAAGTTCCATCAATATCCGCCAGCCTTTAAGAGACATCATGCAACCAGGCATCTCGGCTTGCGGACACACAGACCTGAACGCGCCCGATCTCGTCAGATCTCGGAAACGAAACGGGGCAGGACCTGGTCAGTACTTGGATGGGAGATCTCCTGGAAATACCAGGTGCTGCCAGCTTTTTACGTCTGCTGGGTAACTTTATCGTAGCTCTTAATACTCTCTTTCAGTCTGGAGGAGATATAATTGAAGTATTGTACAGGTACCCGGTTACTTTCAACACCCTTTGCTGCACTGATATTTTTCCCTCCATTGTTATTTTTTCTTCATTATTTTGCTGGAAGTTCCGTCAATATCCTCCAGCCTTTAAGAGACATCATGCAGCCAGGCCTCTTGGCATGCGGACACATTGTCCTGAACGCGCCCGAACTCATCAGATCTCGGAAGCTAAACGGGGCAGGACCTGGTCAGTACTTGAATGTGAGACCTCCTAGAAATACCTGGTGCTGCAAGCTTTTACGTCTCCTGGGTAACTTCATCGTAGCTCTTTATACTCTCTTTCTGTCTGGAGGAGATATAATTGAAGTATTGTACACGTACCCGGCTACTTTTAACACCCTTTGCTTCACGGATATTTCTCCCTCCATTTTTCTTTTTTCATTTTTTTTTGCTGGAAGTTCTGTCAATACCCTCCAGCCATTTAGAGACATCATGCAGCCAGGCCTCTTGGCTTGCAACCACACCGTCCTGAACGCACCCCATCTCGTCAGATCTCGGAAGCTAAACGGGGCAGGGCCTGGTCATTACTTGAATGTGGGACCTCCTGGAAATACCTGGTTCTGCAAGCTTTTTACGTCTCCTGGGTAACTTTATCGTAGCTCTTAATACTCTCTTTCTGTCTGGAGGAGATATAATTGAAGTATTGTACACGTACCTGGCTACTTTCAACATCCTTTGCTGCACTGATATTTTTCCCTCCGTTTTTCTTTTTTTTTTTTTTTTGCTGGAAGTTCCGTCAATACCCGCCAACCATTAAGAGACATCATGCAGCCAGGCCTCTCGGCTTGTGTCCACACCGTCCTGAACGTGCCCGATCTTGTCAGATCTTGGAAGCTAAACGGGGCAGGGCCTGGTCAATACTTGGATGGGAGACCTCCTGGAAATACCTGGTGCTGCAAGCTTTTTAGTCTCCTGAGTAACTTCATTGTAGCTCTTAATACTCTCTTTCTGTCTGGAGGTGTTATAATTGAGGATTTGTACACGTACCCGGCTACTTTCAACACCCTTTGCTGCACTGATATTTTTCCCGCCATTTTTCTTTTTATTTTTTATTTTTTCTGGAAGTTCCATCAATATCCGCCAGCCTTTAAGAGACATCATGCAACCAGGCATCTCGGCTTGCGGACACACAGACCTGAACGCGCCCGATCTCGTCAGATCTCGGAAACGAAACGGGGCAGGACCTGGTCAGTACTTGGATGGGAGATCTCCTGGAAATACCAGGTGCTGCCAGCTTTTTACGTCTGCTGGGTAACTTTATCGTAGCTCTTAATACTCTCTTTCAGTCTGGAGGAGATATAATTGAAGTATTGTACAGGTACCCGGTTACTTTCAACACCCTTTGCTGCACTGATATTTTTCCCTCCATTGTTATTTTTTCTTCATTATTTTGCTGGAAGTTCCGTCAATATCCTCCAGCCTTTAAGAGACATCATGCAGCCAGGCCTCTTGGCATGCGGACACATTGTCCTGAACGCGCCCGAACTCATCAGATCTCGGAAGCTAAACGGGGCAGGACCTGGTCAGTACTTGAATGTGAGACCTCCTAGAAATACCTGGTGCTGCAAGCTTTTACGTCTCCTGGGTAACTTCATCGTAGCTCTTTATACTCTCTTTCTGTCTGGAGGAGATATAATTGAAGTATTGTACACGTACCCGGCTACTTTTAACACCCTTTGCTGCACGGATATTTCTCCCTCCATTTTTCTTTTTTCATTTTTTTTTGCTGGAAGTTCTGTCAATACCCTCCAGCCATTTAGAGACATCATGCAGCCAGGCCTCTTGGCTTGCAACCACACCGTCCTGAACGCACCCCATCTCGTCAGATCTCGGAAGCTAAACGGGGCAGGGCCTGGTCATTACTTGAATGTGGGACCTCCTGGAAATACCTGGTTCTGTAAGCTTTTTACGTCTCCTGGGTAACTTTATCGTAGCTCTTAATACTCTCTTTCTGTCTGGAGGAGATATAATTGAAGTATTGTACACGTACCTGGCTACTTTCAACATCCTTTGCTGCACTGATATTTTTCCCTCCGTTTTTCTTTTTTTTTTTTTTTGCTGGAAGTTCCGTCAATACCCGCCAACCATTAAGAGACATCATGCAGCCAGGCCTCTCGGCTTGTGTCCACACCGTCCTGAACGTGCCCGATCTTGTCAGATCTTGGAAGCTAAACGGGGCAGGGCCTGGTCAATACTTGGATGGGAGACCTCCTGGAAATACCTGGTGCTGCAAGCTTTTTAGTCTCCTGAGTAACTTCATTGTAGCTCTTAATACTCTCTTTCTGTCTGGAGGTGTTATAATTGAGGATTTGTACACGTACCCGGCTACTTTCAACATCCTTTGCTGCACTGATATTTTTCCCTTCGTTTTTCTTTTTTTTTTTTTTTGCTGGAAGTTCCGTCAATACCCGCCAGCCTTTAAGAGACATCATGCAGCCAGGCTTTTTGGCTTGCGGCCACACCGTCCTGAACGCGCCCGATCTTGTCAGATCTAGGAAGCAAAATGTGGCAGGACCTGGTCAGTATTTGGATTGGTGACCTCCTGGAAAAACTAGGTACTGCAAGCTTTTTACGTCTCCTGGGTAACTTCATCGTAGCTCTTAATACTCTCTTTCTGTCAGGAGAAGATACAATTGAAGAAATGTACACGTACCCGGCAACTTTCAACACCCTTTGCTGCACTGATATTTTTCCCTCCATTTTTCTTTTTTCTTTTTTTTTTTGCTGGAAGGTCCGTCAAAACCCGCCCGCCTTTAAGAGACATCATGCTGCCAGGCCTCTCGGCTTGCGGCCACGCCGTCCTGAACGCGACCGATCTCATCAGATCTCGGAAGCTAAACAGGGCAGGGCCTGGTCAGCACTTGGATGGGTGACCTCCTGGAAATACCAGGTGCTGCAAGCTTTATATGTCTCCTGGGTAACATCATCGTAGATCTTAATACTCTCTTTCTGTCTGGAGGAGATATAATTGAAGAAATGTACACGTACCCGGCTACTTTCAACACCCTTTGCTGAACTGATATTTTTCCCTCCATTTTTCTTTTTTTATTTGCTGGAAGTTCCGTCAACACCCGTCAGCCTTTAAGAGACATCATGCAGCCAGGCATCTCGGCTTGCGGCCACACCGTCCTGAACCTGCCCGATCTCGTCAGACCTTGGAAACTAAACGGGCCAGGGCCTGGTTAGTACTTGGATGGGTGACCTCCAGGAAATACCAGGTGATGCAAGCTTTTTACGTCTCCTGGGTAACTTCATCGTAGCTCTTAATACTCTTTATCTGTCTGGAGGAGATATAATTGAAGTATTGTACACTTTGTCTTAGGGACAGTCTGGCTAGCAGTGACTGAGTGGTTGACAGACGACAAGCAACGGAATGTACGTGCTCTGTGATGTCATAGCAGTCAGCTGAGAGAGGCTCGTGATGTCATCGCTGAGCTGTCTGTCTGTCTGTCTCTCTCTCTCTTTTTCTCTCTCTCTCTCTCTCTCTCTCTTCCTCTCAATTCAATTCATTTGTATTGTCAAAGCAATTGGACATACATACATACATATATATATATATATATATATATATATACATACATACATACATCCATACATGCTAGAAAGTCATTATAATGTTATCTTAAAGGCTAACTAAGCTGAACATATATCATTATAGAACAGAGTTCATAGGTCAACACATGGTTTTAGGGAACAGGCACATAGGTCATACCGTTTGACAATGTCTCCAAGGTTCTCATCGTAAATAACAAACAGAAATCAAACTATCTTCTGGGCTGACCTTCTAGCTTGACCGTATCTTTCTTAAGTATACAAGAGAGAAAAACAGGTGTAAGAAAATAATTTCTAATTTTCCTTCTACACATATATACATACATACATACATATGTAGCGTTATGTTGGGTGTATTTGGATAAGAGCATTTGGGCTCTGAGCTGAAGCACTGATCTAAAGAAGACCTCTCCCCCCCAAAGTTATCAGATTTCCTTAGCTCATCAGCTTGGAACTGGTTTGCATCAAAGTGACAGTTTTGGGGAGGATGGCACCGAGAAGAGGCCAAATAGTTTGGAATTCTGCTATGAGATGTCTGGAGAAAGGGGCCTGTAGGTGATAAAAACTCTTTGAAGTGGATGAGAGCCGAAATCCCGACATAGAGCTACGAACCCAGGCCAACCGGCATTTCCAAAAGATGGCATGGATTGACATCAGTCATAAATAAAGCCTCCCTCCAATAGGACACTGGGGGCTGAAACCGAAATCCAATCTCAAGAACTCAGGGACCAATCACCTACTGATCTGACAGACTATAAGGAACAGCGGACAGTCTTTCTCTCTCTCTCTCTCTCACCTGAACCAGAAACTCGCTGCCACAGCTTAACCTGTAGCTCTGTTGCCAGAACCGGAATCAGAAACCAACCAAGTCTTTGCCGGCAACAGAAGAGTTAAACTGGGAGAAGGAGATTGAGCCGTACGAAGAATTCTTTTAAAGGACTTTATTAAATAAATAACTTTACAGACCCACCTGATCAGTGGAGTTTTACAGCTGGACAATTGACTAAGTCGACTGAATACGAAAGTGTCAGTCACTTAAATAGCTATTTGAGTCTTAAGAAACTTGACCCTTGGAACAAACAGGGCCCTGCTTTCCTCAAAGACTTCGTCTTCAAGTAACTACGGTGGAACCATGCTTACAAAGAAGATTTTGTGCACAACCTTGGAGCCTTCAAACCAATGGAAAATCTGTTTGGAAAAGACTCTACATTCGCGAAACCCCAACTTCCAGGTGCATCGACTGAGTGGAAGTTCTTGGACAAAGCCGAACCGGACTGCCTTTGTTCCAAACCACACGGACCTCGTGCCGTGTGCTGTTATCTGAGCCCGAAGCCAGAGAGGCCTCTCTGCGACGAAGTTCACATAAGTTTAACAGTTTGGAGTTTGTGATTCATGACATTT
This sequence comes from Amia ocellicauda, assembly GCF_036373705.1. Lineage (NCBI taxonomy): Eukaryota > Metazoa > Chordata > Actinopteri > Amiiformes > Amiidae > Amia > Amia ocellicauda. The sequence goes on along the minus strand of NW_027102985.1, from coordinate 288,285 downwards.
GAGAAATCAATTAGAAATGTTAATCTGTGATTCATAACTCTAGAATGTGTAATATCATTTAGTTTTCTTAAATATAAATGTGAGTTGCATTAAACTGTTTTGTTGATAATTTTAGAAATAAAATCTGTCAACGCCGAGAAATATCTTCTCATTCCTGTTTAACTGTTTAGTCTGAAATTGACACAAGTTAATAGACATTAGATTATTGGTGGCCCTGCCTATCCTTAATCATTGAATAATAATCAGTTAAGGGAAATTGTGGTAACAAATAGGATCTTTCTCGGCACCTAAACGTAAATGAGACTGATATATATATAACGAGAAGTTACCTGACATAAATACTAACCTGCGTAGTTATTTAATGTCTGACTAATAATACTAACGAGAGACTCACCTTCGTCTTACTAACCGGTATTGTAGTCAATGTGTTTATAACCTTTTTTGTTTAACGATTTGTTAAACGGAATGTACGTGCTCTGTGCTGTCATAGCAGTAAGCTGAGAGAGGCTCGTCATGTCATCGCTGAGCTGGCTGGCTGGCTCTCTGTGTGTGTGTGTGTGTGTGTGTGTGTGTGTGTGTGTCTCTCTGTCTGTCTGTCTGTCTGTCTCTCTCTCTCTTACTCTCTCTCTCTCCCTCTCAATTCAATTCATTTGTATTGTCAAAGCAATTGGACATGCATACATACATACATACATATATATGGAAAATAAACAATATGTGTACATCTCTTTCTGCATTAGTGGTGCCCTCACAGATGTGCAAGTTACATGACAGACAGACAGACAGACACACACACACTTTCACACACAGACAGACACAGACACACACAGACACACACAGACATACTTTGACAGACAGACAGACAGACAGACACACGCATATTATGGGTCTTTGTTGGGTAGTGAAATGGGTAGCATCAGTCGCAGTGTGGGTAATGTCAGGGAGCCAATCATAGTCCCCGTTATTTGCATATCGTGGCGCTAAGCATTCTGGGAAAAGCAACTAAACACGTTTAGTCATGTATTTGTCCATAGTTTACACATGAGATGAAAGAGACAGTATGACGTGTTGAGCACCTAGGATTCCTCATGTGTATGTGAGGGGCAGAGGAACCGGATCCCAAGTGTGCGTCCCAGGTGCTATAGGTTTCAAAGCATGCAGGGGAATAGGCACCCCACCCTGACACTTATAGAAGACTGGATAGGGAGATATAAATAGCAATGGGGAGACTCTTGTACTTGGTGTGGCTCTATCCATATAGTGGGGCCAGCAGGTGCAGCAATAGAAGCTCAGCCTGGGGAGACTGGATTTAGCATTTCCTCTCCATTTTGATAACTATCCATAATCATTTCTGCAAAATACTTCTATGATACCTATGTATGTTTTTTACTTGTACTATATTATACTATCAAGTATCAGTGTACACATACAATGTGACCTGTTACATTAATACAGAGGCCACGGAAGGCCAGATCACTAATAGCCACTGTCCCCTGATATTACACTTTTTTACAATCACTTTGGCACTCATTTCAGAACCTTGATGTCATTTTTCAAAACTCTAGACACTAAACTCACACCCGATGATCAAAATGCACATTTTTCAAAACTCTAACACTTTTTTACAATTGCTTGGATACAATACACATCAACCTCAGATCATTTGTTCATTGAACTAAAATGACACAACTTAACATCAAAGTATTACCATTTCAAAATGCAATTCACACATTACATCTGAGATCACTGTCTATTCATTTCATTACAAAGATCTAACTATCAATTGATACAGCTGCTCAAAATGATAAGTGACTGTTGCATTACTCTTAATGCATAATTTTATGGAAACTGACAAACAATATTCCATGTTTCGATCATGAAAGTTTCAGGATAATGAGATCCATTGACACCAATAACCGAGGAGCATGAACCAGTTGGACTACATTATCTATGGATGTAATATTTCATCATCATTCATCATCATGTAGCACTTTTCCACACCATGTTTTCAGTGTGGAAGGAAAGTTAGAAATTCTTTCTCTAATACCTGTTTTTCTCTCTTGTATACTTAAGAAAGATAAGGTCAAGCTAGAAGGTCAGGCCAGAAGGTAGTTTGATTTCTGTTTGTTATTTACGATGAGAATCTTGGAGACAATGTCAAACAGTATGATTGAAGTGCCTGCTCCCTAATCCATGTGTTGATCTATGAACTCTGTCCTATAATGATATAAATTCTGCTTAGCTAACTTTTAAGATAACATAGTAATGACTTTCTGATTATAACCAGCTCTTTGATTTTTGTGTATAAAAGCTCTGACTGTTAAAATGAAGGCAGAGCGACTTTGGGATCTACTTGAGTCACTGTTCCTCTCCACGCTGCGTGTATTAAAGGCATTGCAACTAACGCTCCAACCTGGTTGAAGATGATTGTTCTTCCACATCAGATTTGACATTACTGTATGTATGCAGGCCCTTGTAATTGCTTTTCCAATACTGCCAACTGGTTATTGATGATTGATTTCACATTGTGGTACGAGTATCGAGTGAAATGAGTGCTATCCACCCCAGCAACACAGTGATAACATGGAGCCGGCAAGTCATCCAGGTCACAATAGAGGTCAAGCAGTGGGAGGAGGAAGACGTGGTGGTCAAAGGAATGGAAGGGGACATGCACCCCTTCTGAGAGGTGGTCGTGGGCCTCGTCATAGAGGAGGGCTTAGGCCTCACCAGAGAGGCAGCCATGGGCCTCATTTGAGAGGTGTTGGGGGAACGTGGTAGAGGACAGGGCCACGGACCAGACAGCGGCAGCAACAGCAAATAGTGTCCAGTGAAATCCGAGAAATAGTTGTAGAGCATGTTGTAAATCATGGCATGACCATGACTGAGGCAGCTACAATGATTCAATCAAACCTCAGAATCAACTCAGGATCAACTGTGGCCTCAATCATCAGAAATTTCCGTACTGAGAAGCGGCAAGTCTTCAGCATGCACTAAACATTAGGCTACTCTCAATTGTCAAATGACTGTATACTGCATACCAATGTGTAGCACAGAGTATAGTGTGCCTTTTGAAAGAAATGCAGACAGAGTGAAGCAGCTGATGACTGAGTATGTTCAGGTATGTTCAGTTTCAAGATGCCTCTTGTGAAAAATGGTTGTGAGAACCTGAACCTGAACACAGGGCTGATGGAAATTCAGAAGTACAGTAATCAATCCTTTGTTTTACACTAAGCCAGGTGAGGAACACTGCAGTTGACATTTTACTGTAGTTTTGTTCTTTTTTGTAGCTAATTATTGTTGCATGGCTTCAAAGAAACCTATGGTGTGATTTGATTGTATTGCATCAATACATTTCAGATTTTGTTCAATGATTCCACTGTGTCTGTAGTATTCTCTCTACTAGTCCTTTTACAGTGATGTATTTATGTGTAGTACCATAATGAAACATGTATCACATATTTTGTACTACAATATTTAATGATTGTACGAACAACTACACAGTGAAACTATCGGTATCTTCTGTGTGGGTGATCTAAATAAATGTTACTATGGTATTTCATGATAAATGAATTATTTGAACCAACAAGTCTGCAAGTGCAAGGTTTCTTTAAAGATATGAATGCACAATGCAATGTTTTGAACATTGGACAGCCTGTGTTACAAGTGATGACCGTTTTGAGTTTTGTGTCTAGAGTTTTGAAAAATGACATCAAGGTTCTGAAATTAGTGACAAAGTGATTGTAAAAAACTGTATATTCATCCTATTTAATGTGCTCTTTTAAAATGTACTTTTCTTTTTTATGTTGCCATTTCTGTTCTACCAATGTTTCAGTTGTTAGCCAAAGATTGACATAGTACATCTCATACACACAGGCCAGACAGCAAGGATTTCTTTTTGAAATTCAATTACAAATGCTGCATGAACTCATCAATACGATTAGAGCTCCTGAAAGCAATATAACTAACTCACTCTACAGCATCTCATTAGCAGTGAAAAGAAACCAAGAAAGTTGGGACAGTCGACTGTTTACCACTATGTAACATCACCTTTTCTTTTAATAACACTTATTAAGCACTTGGGCACTGAAGACACCACTTGGTTAAGTTTAGCAAGTGGGATTTCCCCCCATTCATCCATTATGCATTTCCTCAGCTGCGCAACTGCACAGGGCCTTCGTTGTCTTAATTTGCACTTCATAGTGCGCCACACATTCTCAATTCGGAGACAGGTCAGGACTGCAGGCAGGCCATGCTAGCACCCGCACTCTCTGCCTACGCAACCATGCGCTTGTAATCTGGGCAGAATGTGGTTTGGCGTTATCCTGCTGAAAAATGCAGGGACGTCCCTGGAAAAGACGATGTCTGGATGGCAGCATATGTTGCTCCAAAATGTGTACATCTCTTTCTGCAAAAATGGTGCCCTCACAGATGTGCGAGTTACATGACAGACAGACACTCATACACACTGTCACACCCACACACACACACACACTTTCACAGACAGACACACGCACACACACTCACTTTCACACAGAGACAGACACACAAACACAGAGACAGACACACACACACTCACTTTCACACAGAGACACACAAACACATACACTTTCACACAGACACACACACACATACATACATACATACATATATAAGGAAAAGAAACAATACATTTAAAAATCACAAAAAGATGTAATAAAGTACAGAAAATCTAAATGTAATAAAATGTGATCTTTAATACACACAAATATGTATGGCTGGTCGGATGCGTCTTGGACTCGGGTTCCTCTTCATTACGTATAATGCTTTTGCCTTTTGCTATAGCTTTCCGTGGAGGGGATCGTGGGTGAGTTTGTACCATTCTTGGGAGGCTCTGCCTTGTTGGGGCGGAGCTGTGATCCAGGTGAACAGCAGATCGGACATAGGTGGGCATGTGGGCGGAGGAGGAAGGCCGGTCAAGCAAATAAGCTTGCTAAGGTACGCAGCAGCAGCAAGCAGCCCCACCATCCAGTCAGCCAGCCAGTCTGGCTGGCAGTGACTGAGTGGTTGACAGACGGCAAGCAACGGAATGTACGTGCTCTGTGATGTCATAGGAGTCACCTGAGAGAGATGTTTGTGATGTCATCGCTGAGCTGGCTGGCTCTGTGTGTCTTGCTGGCTGTGTGTGTGTGTGTGAGAGAGAGAGAGACTTTTTGACTTTTATCAGACTTCATTGCCTGTTTGCAACACGCAATAATTCATACAAAAGAAAATAAATAAATAAATAAAAAATAGTGTTCCCCTTTGTTTGTCTCCCCCCAACAAGCATTAACTCCGCCACTGATCTGTACACTTTTAAAGAAAGCAACCCAATACACACAACAAAACAACCATCAAATACTAAACCCTATAAATGAATTACATAATAAAAACCAACTCCCCGTCATATAATTCACAAAGGGCATCATTAATACACCAGACCTGTTCAAAACTCTCCAAATCATTCATCAGCCTGTAATAGTTAAACTCTAGTCTGACTCTGCACTTGACCAGCATGGCAAACACTCTCACTGCATCCTCACTGCCCTCCCCACACACTCTGTTCTTCCTAGTCTTATAGACGGCCATTTTAGCCTGGCCCAGCAAGAAGTTTACCAGCTGGTCCACATGTTTGGTCCTTCTGGTGTATCGCGCCCCTAAAATAAAAACCTTTGTGTTAAAAATCAGGTTAAGATCAGTAAAAAGACGAGTTAAAAGACTAAAAATGGGTGACAACCGAGAGCAAGTGCTGAAACAGTGAAACACGGTCTCTCTCTGAGCACAGAATGGGCAGGCGTCGGACACAGCAGGGTTAAGAACAGTAATAAAAGAATTGACAGCAATAATGGTGTGTAACACCCTCCACTGCAGATTGCCAGCTCTCTTATTGAGGGGGGCTTGTACAGGCTTCTCCAGGCGGGCGCAGTGTCTTCCCCCAGCCCCAGCCTGTAAAGTAATTTTAGGAATCACAAAGAAACAGTTGAAAGTGCTAAATAAGTATTTTGATGCACCATATTAATTTAGGAAATTTACATGTTGTTTTTCATCAGCTTCTGTATCTGATGGCTCCACATCACTGGCTGGATTGACAGCAACGACACTCTAAAAAAAGAAGTGTTAAGTTTGAGCATTCAGGACTTGTTTTGAAGATCCTGAATATCACTGGTCCACAATTTATCTGTGAAACTATGGGTTAATCTCCATATACAAAATACTTTTCACACACACTTTAAATTTACAACTAAATTTACATGTTGATGTCTTTCGTCAGCTTCTGTATTTGATGGCTCAATATAACTGGTTGCATTAACAGCAACGGCACACTACAAGAAAATAACATTATATTTAAACATTCAGGACTGGTTTAGCATCACCTCGAATATCCCTAGCCCTTGAGGTCGATTGTTATTGTGGTCTTCAAGACCAGTGCTTCTCAACCTTAGTCCTGGAGGAGGCCCACTGTCTGCTGATTTTCATTACAACAACATTGTAGGTTATATCAGTGACTGTGGTCCTAAAGTACCCCTATGCCTGCTGTTTTTTTTCCAGTTGAGCTCTTAATTACCTAATTGGCTTAACTGAAGCCATTTAACCCTTTTCCCAGGTCTTTGGTTGTTGATGAGTTACAAAGAGCTGGATTGTGGCCCGCCATGACTGGAAGTGAAGAACACTCACTCTAGGCCTTTAACTTAATGTTCATATGTAGGGGCCTATCCATCTGATTTGTTTTTGCACATTTATTAACAGAAAAAATGATGGTACGTGAAATCATCTGAGCTGAAAAATATAATGTTCCACCAATAATAAAATAAATGTATTAATTAAAATTATAGATATAATAGAATGTTCACAGATTATTAGTTCAGAAAACAAAATATTTTTTTATATCTTAAATAGAATTAACACTCAAATCAGTTGTAGGGTAAACAAGGTCTATTTTTTGGATTGATTTTATAATTATACATGTATGGCTGCATGAAGCTTACCTGAGAATCTGATATTTTAGTAACTTTGTTGCTTCTTGTTGGGTAGTCCACGTTTGCCGCCGTTCTTTTTCTGTAAATGTAAATCAAAAGGCAATAATTACATACTGTAATTAAAATACAAAAAGTATAAACATTGTATTATTATTTTTGTATCCTGTTTCTCCATCTCGATGCTGTTCTTTTTGGAATTGCATATCTAGGTTTACTTAAATACTGTTTATAAGATTGTAAACTCATCATCCAAATTTCTTCATTTGCCAAACTTTATGTAGTGCGCTTGCAGTTTCAGAAGAAGAAAAAAAACTGTAACAGATGGGATATGTAGTACTTTATACTCGAGTGGTCTATGCGATTACACCCTGTTGGTGTTATTAAGAACGCCAAGTACCAGAATGCAGAGCGGGACTGTTTTTTGTGCCGTGACTTGTCGGGGGAAAAACGCGCAGAAAAAACGGACGAGAAGGTGAAGGTAGTATGGCGGTGATGCACGCGTTGGTGAAGTGGGAAAGCGGGGTCGACAAAGACTCTTACAGCGTGATTCCCACTGCTTGCTTTCGCAATTTTGATTTATTCAGCATTGCTGATGATGACGAAGAGACGACTCGAAACTTCAGAGCAGAGTGGAGAGACACGAACAAACCTCCAAAAGGTGGATGGCCTGTCCATGAAGCGCAGATCATTATGACTGGTAACAATGTTTATTTAAAAAAAAAAAACATTAAAGTCTTTACATGCTATTTGATATATACAATCACAGTATATTTGAAATGAATGTTTAAGTTATTAATGTGTTGTACTTCTAACATACTCTTATAACATGGTAGGTGGTGGTGAGGGCGCTAAAACTCGTCATACTTGACTGGCATTTGTAAGAACGATTTATTGTGTGTTGTGCTTTACAATAAAATCCCCCAAATCACAAAATAAATTAAACCAGATATAATTTAACTTCAGTTTTGATTCAGTGTTGGCTGTTCATCTTAATTTGTATGGTCAAAGCACAGTATTTTTATGACAAATAAATATAATCCCCAAATATCTGTGGACATAATGCAGGGTTTTATTTATTTTATTTTTATTTTAGGAAAAGAAGGCGAACTAAGAAGAAAACTTAATGACCTAACAAAAATGCCCTGTCCTAAAATGAAGAGAGTACCTAAACCAAACAAAAAACTTCAAATTTCAGATGATAGTGACCTTGATGAACCACAGTTACCGGTGAGATAATTACTGCAAATATTAAATAAATGTATTGCAGGATTGTTTTTTTTTAATCATATTCATATATATATATATATATATTTTAATTTTAAACTCTTTTCCTCTCTGAATACAGCACAGAATAAGAAAGAAAACCGATGGAGCTTCAAGAATTAGATCCCGTCATATTCTACAGACATTTAAAGAGTCCAGTGAAGTTGAGCTACAGCAAAACGTTAAGCAGCTCGAAAAGGAAAACACAAGACTTAAAAATGAAAACCAATGTCTTCGAAACCGTATGGTTGATGGTAAGTTTTTTTATTTATAGCAAATAATTCTTTACCTTGATAAATGTTATTCTTCAGTAATTTAGATTCCAGAGTAATGTATTATAGTTGATCATACTGAAGTAATCTAGAACCACAATACAGACTCTTAATGTGCACTGTCTAATAGTTTAATAATACTGATTATTAAATAAAGTTTTTCAACATAACTTCATAATCCTACATTAATGACTATATGCATTACATTAGACCTGGTAATTGTTGTATTTTATCTCTTTTATTTTTTTCGTAGCTAATGTTAATGACCCACAAAAAGGTCAGTTTGCCAATAACATAGAGCAAGTCTCTCAAGTATAATTGCAGGCATTGATGGTTTTGTTTTCACTTTGTATTAAATATATTACTAGAAATGATTATCATTTAATACTAAGGTTTTTTTCTCCAGAGATTCCAGACCTTTTGGACAATCTGAAAAAAATTGTAACAAAAGCCACATTTATCAGCAATGAAGACAAAAGTGTGTCACCATCAAGTGGTTCTGACAGCCCCACAGCAAATTGTTCTGAATCTGACAAAGAATCACCAAAACAGGTATAACACTCTTGGTCTACAATATTACAAAGACAAGGTAAAAATATATATATTGAAAACAAATATTGGTTGTAAACAATCTAATGATGCTACATTATCAGTTATATTCATAGTTAAAGTTGATAATAAGAATGTAATTGAATTATGGGTGTCACAGATTCACTGACTTTATTATGTCTGTAAATTAATAAACTTAGAATTGAGACATACTGTGGTCTTTAATAACACATTTCTGTAACAAAATCACAGCCTCACTGATAATGTATTCCACTTAACATAATATAAGAATAGTTTGGGGATAAACTTGTTTTTTATTTACCATTGTCTTTTAGGTGGAAATATTCCCAGGCACTGGAGTTTACATTGACAAACTGCCCTGGATCCTTGCAGAGAGGTGCAGCACGAATACGTCATATGCAAGAACCCTGACGGTTGCTGTCTTTGACTTTCCAACATTACTAAAGAGCAATCTTCGTGGTGGTGGCAGCAAGAGAGATCCAACTTCGGAGACATTAAGATCCTCATTGATGTTATTGAGGATCATATACAGCTGCCTTCGGAAGGACACGACGTGTTTCAGTTGCGGGGCTTTGCAGCCCAGCGGGACCCTCTTAATGCCGGACATCAGCTGCCCGAGCCGGTGCGGATGAACGGAGGGACGTTAGACAGCGTTACCTTCCGGGCAGGAGCAGCGAGCGGCAACACCGGGGTGAAAGTGTCGTCTAACACTGTGCCATTAGCCACTAGCTGATTGAGCAGATCAGTGGTTTTTAAGAAGATAACAATGGCAGCAGACTTGATATTTTCACACCCTGCTACCTCCCCAACCGCTAACACACACTGCTCTAGGGGGCAGAACTGCACCGGAGCGATCTTGACTCCATGGCGTCGGGTCAGTTTTTCAAAAGACGCATTCAGGGGGTCCGACCCCCCGACCCGGGAAGAACTACCGGTACTCCCCCCTCCCCTCCCCTGTTCCCCCACAATAAGAAAAGCACTGAAAACAGAAGACAAAATAAACAAACTGAAAAAAGTAAAGCAACAAAAAAACGCAGCCAAAGGACAGAGCTCTCAGCAGCACTCCCGCTCACTGCAGACCCCTCCCACACACTCCCAGCTGAGAGAGAGAGAGAGAGAGAGTTAGTGTCTGTCTGTCTCTATCTCTCTGTAGATGCATCATAGGGAACATATGTAACAATCTCTCTTTTTGTTTACCAAAAATGAGAATGAACGTATTTCAAGTGGGTGTTGCCTTGGTTGGAAACGTTTTAAGATTATTTATGAAGTGTAAAGTGGATTTGTCTCAGTTCTCCGTAGTTTTCAATGTATGTGCCATTCAGTAGTGTTCATGTTACAGATGTGCCCTATGCAGTGGTAGGGTCAATAAAATGTCAGTAAAACTTTATTTTAGCAATTATGGAGGGGAAGAACTGCAAATAGCGGGTCCCCACTAATTATCTAACTTACCAACAACGTTTAAAATTAGGTCTTGCGAAGCTGCCAAATAATGCTGTATAATCGTATGTGTCTTCATGCACCGGCTGCTATAGTCTGATAGCTTTGATTATATATACATATTTTCTCATGAACCACAAATGCTATTTGCTTGATTTTTACAGAGTATGTTATAAATACCATTGTTATGAAGCCTGACAAATTGTATGCTGTAATTATGAATATTTTCAAATCATTTGTTTGTTTTTCCTAACATGTTACAAATGTTCCCTATGTGAAAGATGCATTATATCTTAATAACGTCTAAACAATTAAAGATATACAGATTATTATTTTCGGTAAAGTTATAACACATTGCTATTAACTATGTGTGTCAGTAAAAGTTTAAAAAATCCTAATAATTTTATATTGATCCTGCAAAATAGGTGTTTAGGGAACATTTGTAACATTAGGGTTACGATTTGCCATAGACGCGGAATGAGTTTGATTGTGATGTTAAATGGGGTTTAAAGACGCAGTCGCCTCGGTGCTGATTACTATTGCTGTGTTTCTCCACTTCTACTCCATGCTTGGGAACGCCCACATCCAGTGACGTCAAAACCGGTGGAAAAGCGGGCCGGTTCAAAAAAGATCAGCTGGATCCCAGGCCGAGCACCAGCTCCGGCTCCAGCACCGGCACCATGTCGCTGGAAAAGCGCTAAGTGAGCTCACAGTGAGCTCAGTGTAATGTCTGCTCTGGTGAGCTCACAGTGTGACCTAGTCGTGAGTTCACGTCTTCACTGGGTAGTCCATGACAACTTAATTGACTCAATTCTTGGGCTTAATTGGTCAAAATGACCATTGATTGAAGGTACTCAGGGACTGATGTGTAGAGAGACTTATTAAACCTGCAGGATTGTGGTTTTCCCAGAACAGAATTAACCAGTGTAGCGTTATGTTGGGTGTATTCTGATAAGAGCATTTTAGCTCTGAGCTGAAGCACTGATCTAAAGAAGACCTCTCCCCCCCAAATTTATCAGATTTCCTTAACTCATCAGCATGTGAACTGGTTTACATCAAAGTGACAGTCTTGGGAGGATGGCACCAAGAATGGGCCAAATAGCTTGGAATCCCTGCTGTGAGATGTCTGGGGAAGGGGGCCTGTAGGAAATAAAAACTCTTTGAAATGGACGAGAGCCGAAATCCCGACACAGAGCTACGAACCCGTGCCAACCGGCATTTCCAAAAGATGGCATGGATTGACATCAGTCATAAATCAAGCCCCCCTCCAATAGGACACTGGGGGCTGAAGCCGAAATCCAATCTCACAAACTAAAGAACCAATCACCTATTGATCTGACAGGCGTATAAAGGGTAACGCACGGCATCTCTCTCTCTCTCTCACCTAAACCAGTAACTCGCTGCCACAGCTCAACTTGTATCTCTGTTGCCAGAACCGGAACCAGAAACCAACTAAGTCTTTACCAGCAACAGAAGGGTTAAACTGGGAGAAGGAGATTGAGCCGTACGAAGAATTCTTTTAAAGGACTTTATTAAATAAAGAACTTTACAGACTGCGCTGCCCGCCTGTGCCCAGGCATCCAGCTGGACAATTGACTAAGTCGACTGAATACGAAAGTCATTTAAATAGCTATTTGAGTCTTAAGAAACTTGACCCTTGGAACGAACAGGGCCCTGCTTTCCTCAAAGACTTTGTCTTCAAGTAACTACGGTGGAACCCTGCTTACAAAGAAGATTTTGTGCACAACCTTGGAGCCTTCAAACCAGTGGAAAATCTGTTTGGAAAAGACTCTACATTCGCGAAACCCCAACTTCCAGGTGCATCGACTGAGTGGAAGTTCTTGGACAAAGCCGAACCGGACTGCCTTTGTTCCAAACCACACGGACCTCGTGCCGTGTGCTGTTATCTGAGCCCGAAGCCAGAGAGGCCTCTCTGCGACGAAGTTCACATAAGTTTAACAGTTTGGAGTTTGTGATTCATGACATTTGAGAAATCAATTAGAAATGTTAATCTGTGATTCATAACTCTAGAATGTGTAATATCATTTAGTTTTCTTAAATATAAATGTGTGTTGCATTCAACTGTTTTGTTGATAATTTTAGAAATAAAATCTGTCAACGCTGAGAAATATCTTCTCATTCCTGTTTAACTGTTTAGTCTGAAATTGACACAAGTTAATAGACACCAGATTATAGGTGGCCCTGCCTATCCTTAATCATTGAATAATAATCAGTTAAGGGAAATTGTGGTAACAAGTAATGATAGGATCTTTCTCTCCACCTAAACGTTAATGAGACTGATATATATATAACGAGAAGTTACCTGACATAAATACTAACCTGCATAGTTATTGAATGTCTGACTAACAATACTAATGAGAGACTCACCTTCGTCTTACTAACCGGTATTGTAGTCAATGTGTTTATAACCTTTTTTGTTTAATGATTTGTGTGTTATCATATGCGATCCCATGGTCTTTGATTTGGTCACGGAAGTGATTTGTCTTTGATTTGTTGATCTAGAGTTGAATTTTAATTAGTTTTTCCCTTTTGTATAATTAGTGTAGTGCTACATTTAGTCTTTGTTTTTGAATAAATTTGACAATTTATATCTTTGGAATTGGTGTCTGCATCCAATTATTACAGAAAATGAGTTCTACAAGATTCCAGGATTCGTGATAAGGTGATACTATAAATTCACTTCTTTAATTGAATTTTATAAGTGTACCTTACGCTACACCTTTGACCACCACGTCTTCCTCCTCCCACTGCTTGACCTCTATTGTGACCTGGATCACCTGCCGGCTCCATGTTATCGCTGTGTTGTTGAGGTGGATAGCACGCATTTCACTCGATACTCGTACCACAATGTGAAATCAATCATCAATAACCAGTTGGCAGTATTGGAAAAGCAATTACAAGGGCCTGCATACATACAGTAATGTCAAATCTGATGTGGAAGAACAATTCCTTTATCCCTCTGTTCTCCACCAGGGTTGTGCTGATCGCCTCGATTGGCAAGTTTGCAGTGTGAGGAGTGGATCCATGTCGTCGTTCCTAGGCACTTCACAGCTGTGTGGGTGGTCAGGAGCACCTGGTAGGGCCCTGTCCACCTGGGCTGTTGGGAGGACTTTCTCTTGTGTGCTTTGATATACACAGTCATCTTGCTGGAAGGGGTGGTAAACCTGCTGGGATGGTTCAGTCTGGGCGGCTTTCATCTGTGAATGGACAGCTTCGAAAGCACGTGTTAGTCCCATACAAAAAGACAACATAGCATCATCCATCAAGTGGATGTCCATTTCCCTTACAGACAATGGAGGAGTGATGGAGAGTCTCATAAGTCATCCCATAATAATCTCACACGGAGAAAGACCTGTTTTTCTCAATTTGCTGACGATTTCATTGTCATTAGGACTATAGGAAGGGGATCTGGACGTTTGAGTCCTGTTTGTTTGCATATATTAGACAGCTTATTCTTTAATATCCCATTTTGTTTCTCCACTGCTCCAGCTGACTGAGCCTGATGGGGCAGTGAAAATGTTGTTTACCTCGCAGGGCTTTGCATAGTTCCTGCACTATTGTCCCAGTGAAGTGAGTGTTCCTATCACTGGAAATTTCCCTGGAATGCGAAATCTACATATAACATCCCTTAACTGTATTTTTGCTACTTTTACTACTTCAGCCTTCCTACGGGATAGGCTTCAACCCATTTAGAACACCTATATATTATTACAAGTATATATTCATATCCACAACATTTAAGCTTTTGAACACAATCTATTTGCATATTGCAGGATTATGAGCTTGACAAATGTGGCAAGTTCTACAATATTGCTAAGCTGTTACTATAAAACCTGGGGCAAACCAATTTAAAAGACTGATGCACACATCCCCCCTTTGCCCGTGTGGCCAACACCATGCGCCACATGGGCAAACCAGGGAAAGAGTGCCTGTGAGGCAACCAATGCATTAGCAAATGTTTGAGCTCTCTTATGGAAGGTGCAGTGGCCAGTTGCAATTTCCTGGAGCTTTTACAGTGCATCTCAAATTAAATTTCATCCAGCCCCAGGTCATAAAAGTCAAACCCTAGTTACGACATACATAACACATACATTTTGTTGCTTCAAAGAGAATACAAAAGTCAGCAAAACATTCTTTTTTACAAATTCAGTTTGTAAACTGTATTGTACATATATTTGTTGCGTTTTGATTTATAAACATTATACATTGTACAAATCTTAAGTGAAGGGCAATGGACTGATTCTGACTTCATGGCTGTCATTCTATTCATTTGAATAATGTGACATCTCCACTAATAGTACATTATAAATTAAACTATCAATAGAAGAATATGTGCTACTGCGGACGTCATCTGAGCAGTTTCACAATATATTGTAGATTCCTATAATCTGGAAAACCTTTAATTATAGTATTTTAACTTATTTCTCCACTGAGTCAAGCATCACTTCAGCGTAGTGGACCTCAGCATTGGTCTGTTCAAGTTGCTGTGAGGCTGTCTTTAAAGCCGCGCCCTCGGCCTACTGTGTCTCAACAAGAACACCAGCATCTTCTCCATATGGGTCAGACATCGGTTCCTTCAGGACACGATTCATAATATGCATATCTGCCATGTGGAATAAATCAGTCTGAAGACACAATGTGTGGTTCACACAACATCAGAGATCGTCCTTATAAAAGGCATCTCTATCACATTAGTTGACATTCGCACAATCTATAAGGTTTCTAGTAAAGGGACAATTCAAAATAATAATAATCTTGATTCCAATTTATCTCATTTTTCAAATTATTTCAGTACAGCACTCAGCTGTCGTCAGCAGCATCATATCTCCTGTGTTTATTGAATCAGCTTTACTTCCTAGTGTAGATACTCTTTTTGTGTGGAGTTGTCAAAGTTTCAAAACAATGTGCTTATCTTTGTCCTTTTATCTAACTTAAATACCTGAGAACATTACAATAACTATTACAGCAGCTCCTTCAACACCATAGTTAATAGTAGTTGGGTAAATGATGGCAGTTATTAATCTTTGTTTCTCAATTCATTTTTTACCAATAAACCATAATTTGAAATTATTTCCATACTCCTATTATTCCTATTTTCATTATTATTAGTTTTATGCGGTTGTCATCTAGTATGTGACGTATTCGTCTGTATCAACATCAATATTATTATCATTATTAATACAAGCAGTGTAAATTACCATTCATTACACTCTTGCTCTGTTTGTAATAAGTTATGAACCCTTACACGTACTTACAGTCTCTGCCTTGTCTCTGACTTCTCTCTCTCTCTCTCTCTCTCTCTCTCTCTCTCTCTCTCTCTCTCTCTCTCTCTCTCATCTCAGGCTGCTTGTCTGCTCAGGCGAACAGGGGGAGCAGAGGAGCACATACGGCCCTTGCCCCCTGCCCCCCTCTTCCTAATTGATAGGGTATTTCTGTTTGTGAAAGGACTATTTCCAAACAGTTTTATAACTTGCCATGACTATGTTTCATTAAATTAGTTATGTTACACCTTTAGTTATACCTGTAGTAACTTCATTATTTTCCCTCATATTCCAGTCAATCACCATCAGAGTCTCTCGTGGCAGTACATTTGTCTCACACAGAACAAACTCTCCTTTCTCAACCGCTTTCAATTTTGGATAACATCGCACTGCATCCCAACAGCTGTTCTTTCTCCTATTCCTAATTTCTTACAAGAAAATGCAAGTTATATTTGATCGATTTGTATTATTACTATTTATATACATTTCACTACATTATTGTAGTTAATGAATGTATTTAATCTTTGGAAAATAAGCCTTTTCATTGATCTCAATAATGATGTCCAGGTACTTCAGGAAAGCACATTTTCAAAAAATGTGTCCAGTCAATGATTTCCCCAACTAAGAACCTGCGTGGGCACTAAGACTGTCCTCCTGCGCGGCTCATGTCTTTATTGTGTCACTTCCTCCTATTGAAGTCCAATCTACACCAGTACAGGTTCAGAAGAACTGTTCCCGAATCCAGATTGAACTGATCAATAGTTAATTTCTTACCTACACATTGTATTTAGGGATCTATTTCTAGGGATTTAAAAACTCTTCATTGTGGAACTCATAGCTTCCAAATGAGCACATCGTTAATTTCCTGGAGTATCTGGTTATCTATTTATCAATATGTAAGAAACCTTCACCGAATGTTTGTGGTTGCCTCGGATTCCTATTTCTAAATTTGGCTCTAATTCCATTTCTAACATGTTACTTTTAACTTCTGTATTCGTAAGACCTATTTAAATAACTTAATTTTGTATTATTATTTCTGTTTGCAATAGCATTCTGTGTACAGTTAAATGCTGACTTTCTTGTAGGTCTGTTATTACAACATATTTAACTGGCGTTTTTTAGCTATCATTCTGTAACTATTTGTGACTTATGACTCTCTTAGTCATATTCTGGACTATACAGTACATGAAAAAGTCAAAATATGGACATTTACCTTGCGCAAACTGAAAACGTACAAACATACAAAGAGACACATATTAATTTATATCCATAGTAAATTCAGATACCATGGTTTTGGTTGGCATGTTATATTGACCTGCAGTGTCTCAAACTACCCTTATTTATTACTTATCTAGTAATTTTCCTTCAGTATCTTGAGGACTGTCATTTATACTGAAAAACATATATATATATTTTTAATTTGTCTTCGGGGCATTCAGATTGAATTATGCCTGTTGTCTTTTCTTTCTTTTCTCTAACAAATGTTTTAAGATAGCTAGCTTTGGTTTCTCATTTTTTAATGCTTTGTATTCCTATTTTGCAAAACCGTTTTTAGGTGCTCAAGTCTATCTGAATCAAAAGTCCCATCTTCTGGAAACCTTAATTTTCTGTCACCTATTGTCCAGTCAAACGCACCGCTTCACTCCATAGTTATCATACATGTACCTTACATGTGTACCTTTAAGTGGCGGGTCGCCCGTCTTACTAGAGCTGTTCCCACACAGTAACACGTTTTCCCATTTTCTATGTATCGTTTTGTACACAACAACCAAGGCGTGCAAGCCCGCAAAATAACAATAAACGACAGGGGAGAAAACATAGCAAAAAACAAGAAAACACAAATAATACTAAATCCTATATAGGAATAACAACAAACATGCTTTTCAATGTTTGCATTTATAGAACTTGTATATAACTTAATGACTTTTCTTCATTTACCATAAACACTATAAACTTCTATAAACTATAAACATGTTATTTTATATTATCACCGGCGTATCAGATATTGAACAATTAATTAGCGCTCCTTTTTTTTTTTTTTCTAATAGTAGGTCAAACCCACTTAAGCCTGCGGGAACCCAGACAGGAAAACACAGTCCTGTTCCTTCACAAACAAGAAGACACAGTCAAGTCTATGGTAACCCTAAGAAACCATGCTCCTCGGTTATTGGTGTCAATGGATCTCATTATCCTGAAACTTTCATGATCGAAACATGGAATACTGTTTGTCAGTTTCCATAAAACTATGCATTAAGAGTAATGCAACAGTCACTTATCATTTTGAGCAGCTGTATCAATTGATAGTTAGATCTTTGTAATGAAATGAATAGACAGTGATCTCAGATGTAATGTGTGAATTGCATTTTGAAATGGTAATACTTTGATGTTAAGTTGTGTCATTTTAGTTCAATGAACAAATGATCTGAGGTTGATGTGTATTGTATCCAAGCAATTGTAAAAAAGTGTTAGAGTTTTGAAAAATGTGCATTTTGATCATCGGGTGTGAGTTTAGTGTCTAGAGTTTTGAAAAATGACATCAAGGTTCTGAAATGAGTGCCAAAGTGATTGTAAAAAAGTGTAATATCAGGGGACAGTGGCTATTAGTGATCTGGCCTTCCGTGGCCTCTGTATTAATGTAACAGGTCACATTGTATTTGTACACTGATACTTGATAGTATAATATAGTACAAGTAAAAAACATACATAGGTATCATAGAAGTATTTTTCAGAAATGATTATGTATAGTTATCAAAATGGAGAGGAAATGCTAAATCCAGTCTCCCCAGGCTGAGCTTCTATTGCTGCACCTGCTGGCCCCACTATATGGATAGAGCCACACCAAGTACAAGAGTCTCCCCATTGCTATTTATATCTCCCTATCCAATCTTATATACGTGTCAGGGTGGGGTGCCTATTCCCCTGCATGCTTTGAAACCTATAGCACCTGGGACGCACACTTGGGATCCGGTTCCTCTGCCCCTCACATACACATGAGGAATCCTAGGTGCTCAACACGTCATACTGTCTCTTTCATCTCATGTGTAAACTATGGACAAATACATGACTAAACGTGTTTAGTTGCTTTTCCCAGAATGCTTTGCGCCACGATATGCAAATAACGGGGACTATGATTGGCTCCCTGACATTACCCACACTGCGACTGATGCTACCCATTTCACTACCCAACAAAGACCCATAATATGCATGTGTCTGTCTGTCTGTCTGTCTGTCAAAGTATGTGTCTGTGTCTGTTTGTGTGTGTTTGTGTGTCTGTCTCTGTGTGAAAATGTGCCTGTCTCTGTGTGAAAGTGAGTGTGTCTGTGTCTGTGTCTGTCTGTCTGTGAAAGTGAGTGTGTGAAAGTGTGTGTGAGTGTCTGTCTGTCTGTCTGTCTTTGAAAGTGTGTGTGAGTGTCTGTCTGTCATTTAACTTGCACATCTGTTAGGGCACCATATGCAGAGATGTACACATATTGTTCCTTTTCCATATACACTCACCTAAAGGATTATTAGGAACACCATACTAATACTGTGTTTGACCCCCTTTCGCCTTCAGAACTGCCTTAATTCTACGTGGCATTGATTCAACAAGGTGCTGAAAGCATTCTTTAGAAATGTTGGCCCATATTGATAGGATAGCATCTTGCAGTTGATGGAGATTTGTGGGATGCACATCCAGGGCACGAAGCTCCCGTTCCACCTGTAGCGTAAGGTACACTTATAAATTTCAATTAAAGAAGTGAATTTATAGTATCACCTTATCACGAATCCTGGAATCTTGTAGAACTCAATTTCTGTAATAATTGGACACAGACACCAATTCCAAAGATATAAATTGTCAAATTTATTCAAAACAAAGACTAAATGTAGCACTACACTAATTATACAAAAGGGAAAAACTAATTAAAATTCAACTCTATATCAACAAATCAAAGACAAATCACTTCCGTGACCAAATCAAAGACCATGGGATCGCATATGATAACACAAATCGTTAAACAAAAGAGGTTATAAACACATTGACTACAATACCAGTTAGTAAGATGAAGGTGAGTCTCTTGTTAGTATTATTAGTCAGACATTAAATAACTACGCAGGTTAGTATTTATGTCAGGTAACTTCTCGTTATATATATATCACTCTCATTAACGTTTAGGTGGAGAGAAAGATCCTATCATTACTTGTTACCACAATTTCCCTTAACTGATTATTATTCAATGATTAAGGATAGGCAGGGCCACCTATAATCTGGTGTCTATTAACTTGTGTCAATTTCAGACTAAACAGTTAAACAGGAATGAGAAGATATTTCTCGGCGTTGACAGATTTTATTTCTAAAATTATCAACAAAACAGTTTAATGCAACACACATTTATATTTAAGAAAACTAAATGATATTACACATTCTAGAGTTATGAATCACAGATTAACATTTCTAATTGATTTCTCAAATGTCATGAATCATGAACTCCAAACTGTTAAACTTATCTGAACTTCGTCGCAGAGAGGCCTCTCTGGCTTCGGGCTCAGATAACAGCACTCGGCACGAGGTCCGTGTGGTTTGGAACAAAGGCAGTCCGGTTCGGCTTTGTCCAAGAACTTCCACTCAGTCGATGCACCTGGAAGTTGGGGTTTCGCGAAATAGAGTCGTTTCCAAACAGATTTTCCACTGGTTTGAAGGCTCCAAGGTTGTGCACAAAATCTTCTTTGTAAGCAGGTTTCCACCGTAGTTACTTGAAGACAAAGTCTTTGAGGAAAGCAGGGCCCTGTTTGTTCCAAGGGTCAAGTTTCTTAAAACTCAAATAGCTATTTAAATGACTGACACTTTCGTATTCAGTCGACTTAGTCATTTGTCCAGCTGTAAAACTCCACTGATCAGGTGGGCACAGGCGGGCAGCGCAGTCTGTAAAGTTCTTTATTTAATAAAGTCCTTTAAAAGAATTCTTTGTACGGCTCAATCTCCTTCTCCCAGTTTAACTCTTCTGTTGCCGGCAAAGACTTGGTTGGTTTCTGGTTCCGGTTCGGGCAACAGAGCTACAGGTTGAGCTGTGGCAGCGAGTTACTGGTTCAGGTGAGAGAGAGAGAGAAAGAAAGGCCGTGTTTGTCCTTTATAGTCTATCAGATCAATAGGTGATTGGTTCCTGAGTTCTTGAGATTGGATTTCGGTTTCAGCCCCCAGTGTCCTATTGGAGGGGGGCTTGATTTATGACTGATGTCAATCCATGCCATCTTTTGGAAATGCCGGTTGGCCTGGGTTCGTAGCTCTATGTCGGGATTTCGGCTCTCATCCACTTCAAAGAGTTTTTATCACCTACAGGCCCCTTTCTCCAGACATCTCATAGCAGAATAACAAACTATTTGGACTCTTCTCGGTGCCATCCTCCCCAAAACTGTCACTTTGATGCAAACCAGTTCCAAGCTGATGAGCTAAGGAAATCTGATAACTTTGGGGGGGAGAGGTCTTCTTTAGATCCGTGCTTCAGCTCAGAGCCCAAATACTCTTATCCAAATACACCCAACATAACGCTACATACCCCCTTTCTTGAATGGGACTGAGGTCGACTAGGGCGTTATCCCCTTCAAGACAAAATAAGACGTTAAGCATTTATCTCAAAGTTATGTAACAGAATTCAACAGTGGACTTCACCATTCATGACCCCGAGAAATCAAAGAAAACAAACTAATAGTTCATTATTTAAGCAGAATGTATTCCAATCAAATTGACAATCCTATACTAGCACATATACAGGTTACATATTATAACACAAGTACATTAAAACAAAAAAACAATTGGTATTACTCAGTATTGAGTATGGTTACTGACGGTAACCAATAGGTGGAAGTTGATTAACAGAGGGAGGTGACTGGGAATTCAGGTGTTATTCAGGCACCTGACCTTCACTATGTCTATAATAGTTGGTAGGGACCTGGGTTCGAATGGTTGGCTTACATGGTAAGCCGGTGCCCCCTTTAGGGACATGCACAAAAAATGGTCTCATTGGGAAGTTGTACCTTGGTGGCTGTATCATATCTGTCATTCAATTCCACCGGCTTTGGTGATTCAACTTGAGCCCACAACCTGTTCAATAGATCCTGACCAATGATCAACTTCTCTGTTTCAAATTTGGAAATATAAACTGGATGAACCAACTTAATCTTCCCAAAGGTGAACTCTAACAATGCCTTTTGAGTGAGCTGTGCCTTAGTCTCTGTGTAACTTGTAATGTTCACACTACAAGCTTCCACTTTCAGTCGTTGGTCTGAGGTTTCCATAATTTGTTTCAGGTTGCCCATTGTGGTGGCAGACATTAAACAAATTTCAGCCCCAGTGTCCAACAAGGCTCCTCACTCCCACACATTCTCAATGGTCACTTCTATGTAAACTTGCTTGGCTCTGCCTCTCTGTGTCAGATCACCCAGTAACATCACCAAAGGTTCAGCTTGCCTGCAGGCAACTTCCCCCACTGGGAGGTCCCAGTGGGCTGATGTGTCAGAGAAACCCCCCTGCTGTTCCTCACATCCAATCAAAAACACAGAGGCGGGGACAGGGGGTGGTTCCAGAGCTAGTCATTCCTTAGGTGGCGAGTCCGGCCCTTTACCCTGGCTACTAACTTCCAGTTTGGGAAGAGGGGGCAAAGGGAGCAGAGCTAAGCGTAGCAGTAGCTCAGAAACTGCAACATTGCTCAGAGACTGAGTTAACCCACCTAGGCTAGGAGCAGATTTCTTTTTTTTATTGTAAGCCTGGGTGTCTTGGATTCCATCCTTGGGAGGTTCTTTCCTTCTTTGAATCTCTGTCCCCTCTAACTCCAGTGGAGAAATAGGGCTCTCAGAGCGCCTTGCCAGTACTTGGGTGCTTGAATCTTTACGATCAGAAGTGCTATTGTACTTGCTTTCCCAAGCTTTCTGTGCCATTTTTTCGAATTTCAGCTATGTTCATATACGTTGCGTCTGCATGTAATATGATCATTTCCTTAATCGTTGGGAACAAATTAGCAACAAACAACCCTTTAAAGCTCACCTCTTCCTCGGCCCCGGGTCGATCTTGACCCGCAAAATAGGTTTTCCTAAGCTTTTCATAGTAATCACGGGGGGACTCATGCTTACCCTGTTTGATCTGGTGTGCGGCTGTCACTGCTGCCACTGGATCAATGAACCTGGAATAGTCCCTAACTAATGCTCTGCACAAGCGTTGAAACCTATCGCAGACCATGGACCCTTGCCTCTCCATCCAAGAATGGACTTGGCGAGAGGTAGTTTTGCGGATTAGGAGAACCTTTTCCTTCTCCGTAGCCTCAGGATAGAAACTCAAAGCATACTTAATGTCCTTAATATACGCTTCCACATTTCCTTCCTTGTCTGCTGGGTTAAAGGTTTCACAATCTTTAGCCAGTTCTCTCAACTGGCGCATGTTAACCTTTCGGTCTGGACTCTCGTGAGAGGAAGTTCGTCTGTGCGACGAGCTTCTTACCCTGGATGGAGAAAAACTACAGGGAGGGGTACGATCAGGACGAGGCAACCCGGGGCCTAAATGTGGAGACGGTGTGCGACTCCGTGCATTGGCCGGTTCCGGCTGTTCCTTTATGCTGTCAGGTGTCAGCTTTGCAGCCCACCAAGAGGCAGCTTTCAGGGCCCCTATTTGTTGCTTGAGACGCTCATTTTCAACTTCAGTTGATTTGAGTTCTCCCCTAAGCACCTGATTTACTCTCCTCATTTCTTCACTGTCCCTTTTTAAATGTATGACCTCGCCTTCGAGTATCTCCATTTTTACAGTGCCCAAATCTTTCTCCCTGACTGTTTTGCAAAGACGCATTTCCAAAACATCCCGGTCCTTCAAAACTATCCTTTCATTTTCAACCGCTTTACATCTGTCATTTTGCAGACCTTTTACTTGGATCAGAGTTGTTTCCAATTCAACTTGACATTGTCTTAAATCATTTCCTAATTGCTCTCTCTGTTCAATTAAGTCCTCTTTTTCAGCATTCAACACAATGACTTGTTTTCCACAAGTATCTAGCTTTCCTTCAAATTCTAAAACCATTCCATGCCGTTTGGCTCTTTCTTCTTTCGCTTTAGCATACTTTTCTCCTAGCTTTTTCAGTTTTTCAAACTTGCTTATGATCCAGTTCACTACCCTTGAGCTCGCAAGTGCTAAGCTAGCCATAACTTTCATCACCTCTATCGACTCTTTTTCGAGTTGCGTCGTAGTGTCGTTTACCAACTGAGTTCGACGCGACTCTACTTCAAAGTCCAAACTGCCTAGGCGTCCAAGGAATTCAGGAATCTCTGTTCCTGGTACCTTAACAATCAATGCTTCACATGGGGACATTTGGGTAATCATTGTTTTGGCTATTCAGTAACAACCCAACAGAACAGTACTCGATTAATCACCTAATGACTCTAATGCCAACGCTTAGGATATCAACAATTTATCACAAGTAACTAAAACAGACTTAATCTTTTGTGACTTTGGATTTATGACTGATGTCAATCCATGCCATCTTTTGGAAATGCCGGTTGGCCTGGGTTCGTAGCTCTATGTCGGGATTTCGGCTCTCATCCACTTCAAAGAGTTTTTATCACCCACAGGCCCCTTTCTCCAGACATCTCATAGCAGAATAACAAACTATTTGGCCTCTTCTCGGTGCCATCCTCCCCAAAACTGTCACTTTGATGCAAACCAGTTCCAAGCTGATGAGCTAAGGAAATCTGATAACTTTGGGGGGGAGAGGTCTTCTTTAGATCCGTGCTTCAGCTCAGAGCCCAAATACTCTTATCCAAATACACCCAACATAACGCTACACACCACATCCCAAAGATGCTCTATTGGGTTGAGATCTGGTGACTGTGGGGGCCAGTTTAGTACAGTGAACTCATTGTCATGTTCAAGAAACCAATTTGAAATGATTCGACCTTTGTGACATGGTACATTATCCTGCTGGAAGTAGCCATCAGAGGATGAGTACATGGTGGTCATAAAGGGATGGACATGGTCAGAAACAACGGGCCGTGGCATTTAAACGATGCCCAATTGGCACTAAGGGGCCTAAAGTGTGCCAAGAAAACATCCCCCACACCATTACATCCACCACCACCAGCCTGCACAGTGGTAACAAGGCATGATGGATCCATGTTCTCATTCTGTTTACGCCAAATTCTGACTCTGAAATCGAGACTCATCAGACCAGGCAACATTTTTCCAGTCTTCAACTGTCCAATTTTGGTGAGCTTGTGCAAATTGTAGCCTCTTTTTCCTATTTGTAGTGGAGATGAGTGGTACCCAGTGGGGTCTTCTGCTGTTGTAGCCCATCCGCCTCAAGGTTGTACGTGTTGTGGCATCACAAATGCTTTGCTGCATACCTCGGTTGTAACGAGTGGTTATTTCAGTCAAAGTTGCTCTTCTATCAGCTTGAATCGAGTCGGCCCATTCTCCTCTGAGCTCTAGCATCAACAAGGCATTTTCGCCCACAGGACTGCCGCATACTGGATGTTTTTCCCTTTTCACACCATTCTTTGTAAACCCTAGAAATGGTTGTGCGTGAAAATCCCAGTAACTGAGCAGATTGTGAAATACTCAGACCGGCCCGTCTGGCACCAACAACCATACCACGCTCAAAATTGCTTAAATCACCTTTCATTCCCATTCAGACATTCAGTTTGGAGTTCAGGAGATTGTCTTGACCAGGACCACACCCCTAAATGCATTGAAGCAACTGCCATGTGATTGGTTGTTTAGATAATTGCATTAATGAGAAATTGAACAGGTGTTCCTAATAATCCTTTAGGTGAGTGTATATGTATGTATGTATGTATGCATGTCCAATTGCTTTGACAATTCAAATGCACTGAATTGAGAGAGAGAGAGAGAGAGAGAGAGAGAGAGAGAGAGAGAGAGAGAGAGAGAGAGAGAGTTGTAGTCCAGACCACTGCAAAATTCTTGCTGAAGTGATCTGGATCACCACCCAATGGCCCAAGGACCACTGCAAACTTGGATTTCAATGTATTTGTGTAATCTGTGTTGCAATAGCACCTACCATGTTCCTTTGTGGTGATCTGGTTAATTCTGATCTGGGAAAACCACAATCCTGCAGGTTTAATAAGTCTCTCTACACATCAGTCCCTGAGTACCTTCAACCAATGGTCATTTTGACCAATTAAGCCCAAGATTTGAGTCAATTAAGTTGTCAAGGACTACCCAGTGAAGACGTGAACTCACGACTAGGTCACACTGTGAGCTCACCAGAGCAGACATTACACTGAGCTCACTGTGAGCTCACTTAGCGCTTTTCCAGCGACATGGTGACGGTGCTGGAGCCGGAGCCGCTGCCCTTAGCCGGTGGCTAACCCACCTCTATGTTACAAATGTTCCCTAAACACTTATTTTGCAAGATCAATAATAATCCTTTAGGAAATTTAAACTTTTACTGACACACATAGTTAATAGCAATGTATTATAACTTTACCAAAAATAATAATCTGTATATCTTTAATTGTTTAGACGTTATTAAGATATAATGCATCTTTCACATAGGGAACATTTGTAACATGTTAGGAAAAACAAACAAATGATTTGAAAATATTCATAATTACAGCATACAATTTGTCAGGCTTCATAACAATGGTATTTATAACATACTCTGTAAAAATCAAGCAAATAGCATTTGTGGTTCACGAGAAAATATATATATATAATCAAAGCTATCAGACTATAGCAGCCGGTGTATGAAGACACATACGATTATACAGCATTATTTGGCAGCTTCGCAAGACCTAATTTGAAACGTTGTTGGTAAGTTAGATAATTAGTGGGGACCCTCTATTTGCAGTTCTTCCCCTCCATAATTGCTAAAATAAAGTTTTACTGACATTTTATTGACCCTACCACTGCATAGGGCACATCTGTAACATGAACGCTACTGAATGGCACATACATTGAAAACTACGGAGAACTGAGACAAATCCACTTTACACTTCATAAATAATCTTAAAACGTTTCCAACCAAGGCAACACCCACTTGAAATACGTTCATTCTCATTTTTGGTAAACAAAAAGAGAGATTGTTACATATGTTCCCTATGATGCATCTACAGAGAGAGAGAGACAGACAGACACTAACTCTCTCTCTCTCTCTCTCTCAGCTGGGAGTGTGTGGGAGGGGTCTGCAGTGAGCGGGAGTGCTGCTGAGAGCTCTGTCCTTTGGCTGCGTTTTTTTGTTGCTTTACTTTTTTCAGTTTGTTTATTTTGTCTTCTGTTTTCAGTGCTTTTCTTATTGTGGGGGAACAGGGGAGGGGAGGGGGGAGTACCGGTAGTTCTTCCCGGGTCGGGGGGTCGGACCCCCTGAATGCGTCTTTTGAAAAACTGACCCGACGCCATGGAGTCAAGATCGCTCCGGTGCAGTTCTGCCCCCTAGAGCAGTGTGTGTTAGCGGTTGGGGAGGTAGCAGGGTGTGAAAATATCAAGTCTGCTGCCATTGTTATCTTCTTAAAAACCACTGATCTGCTCAATCAGCTAGTGGCTAATGGCACAGTGTTAGACGACACTTTCACCCCGGTGTTGCCGCTCGCTGCTCCTGCCCGGAAGGTAACGCTGTCTAACGTCCCTCCGTTCATCCGCACCGGCTCGGGCAGCTGATGTCCGGCATTAAGAGGGTCCAGCTGGGCTGCAAAGCCCCGCAACTGAAACACGTCGTGTCCTTCCGAAGGCAGCTGTATATGATCCTCAATAACATCAATGAGGATCTTAATGTCATTTTTAAATTTAAGATCGACAATACCGACTACGTCGTGTTCGCTACTTCGGAGTCCATGAAGTGTTTCAGGTGTGGGAGCGAGGGGCATGTCGTGAGGAACTGTCCCGAGCAGGACAGGGAGCGGGAGGAGGAGCGGGGCGACGCGGGGAGGAATAGAGACACCGGCCCGCAGCCACAGATGCAGCGGGCAGACAGAGATCGAGCCCCGGCGGAGGAGACAGTCGCCGGTCGGACCGATGGTACCAGTGATGCCGTGACGGGGGAAGAGCTGCCCGGAGGCGATGACGCACAGCTGGGGGACGGGGTCGAGGCAGCGGGGGATAGTGACGACCGAGACGCCGGGGGGAGATGGTGTTGAGGCGGTGCACGGGGCGCTGGTTAGTGACGAGGAACAACCTCAGCAGCCAGCAGACGGGCGGACAGACACACAGGGTGTAGCCGAGGAGGAGGCAGGGCCAGGCTCGGCGGTACAAGCCGAGGCGCCGGGTGGAAAAAACGCACTAAGAAGGTGCTGGGAGGGAGCACGGACGGTGTTGGTAAATAGTGGCAGTAAAAGAAGTGGTGGCACAGTAGTGAAGCTGGGGTAGCGAGCGGCTTGGTGGGGAAAGGTCCGGCTACACGCTGGAGCATCGCGGCTCGGAGTGACAGTGAGGGCGGCTTCATGGATTCCTCTCTCGCCTCCTCGTCCTCGGTGAGTCAGAGCTGCAGTGAAGGATATCAGGAGGTTTTTAGAGAAAACGAAGGGAAAGAGGTCTGTTGTAGTGGAGCAGTTTTTCCCAGATCGTGCACGCCTGCTGGCCTCTATTAAGTTTTTACAGAAACCCTGACCTATCAATTTGTACAACACTCACTGAAAACCATGGTTGGGGTCAATTCCTGTTTTTCAATTCCAATTCCTCCTACAAATCAATTCAAAATTGCAATTACTTTTTGCATTCACAGAATATTCTTTATTGGAATTGAATTGAAAAGGGAATTAAAAATTGAATTGGAATTGACCCCAACCCTGTTGAAAACAAAACAAAAAATACAGATCTGGTTCTTCAAATCTTCACTCTGGTTTCATTCTGTGTCGTAGTTCATTTATCTTGCTGTTAATTGCACCACCAATTACACTCTTTGGGGTACTGGGCAATTTTTTCAAGGTAGCCCCTAAAAAACATGTATCACATAGATTTAATGACTTGCACATAGATATATAAAAATCTTTTAATAAACATACCACATATCTTTGAGAAGGGTTCATTAGTTACATATTGCCACAGTAAATCAACATTTTTGTGTGTGGGTGTATTTAAATGTTTTGGTGTATGCTCTTAAACTTGTCTTACACTAGTTCATAGTAAAATCTGTACTTGGCGAAGCAGCTATGCAAAGGCAGTCTTTTCTCCATTAATACCTTGCTTAAGCATTACATTGATGTGGCACAACTGGACTGAAATGTGAAGTATTTGCTCAAAAGTCAAATTTAAATGAGACATGAAAGTTTATATTGTCAAGGATCCCATGGCACTATTCATTATTATTATGTATTAATATGTCTGAAGCATTAATCCAAGGTGATTTACAAGGTGTTGTTGAAAGAGTGACGTGGCTGAATTCTAAGTCAGGCTTCCCTCAATCAGGTCTAACAAATTTGTTATGACTCCACCTTTACTGCTGTGTAGTAATCTGCTGGTACAAAATGGCTGCACCCCAGAGGGTGGTGGGTGAAGTGAGTCTGTAGAGCACTTTGGGATCTTTCCAGCTGCTACATGTAAGGTATTATTATTTATTAATAAATTAACTCTAGTCTCTGAAACTAAAACAAAGGCCAAAGGAACATTTCAAATGCTAACCCTTTGTGTTCTATACAGTTAAAAAGGAGAGTTAGAAATTTTGTACAACAGCATTTACATACCATATATGGCTTCCACCTTTAAGCGATCCAGAGGTGTCTTTTTCTCCGAAGTTGGATCTCTCTTGCTGCCACCACCACGAAGATTGCTCTTTAATAATGTTGGAAAGTCAAAGACAGCAACCGTCAGGGTTCTTGCATATGACGTATTCGTGCTGCACCTCTCTGCAAGGATCCAGGACAGTTTGTCAATGTAAACTCCAGTGCCTGGGAATATTTCCACCTAAAAGACAATGGTAAATAAAAAACAAGTTTATCCCCAAACTATTCTTATATTATGTTAAGTGGAATACATTATCAGTAAGGCTGTGATTTTGTTACAGAAATGTGTTATTAAAGACCACAGTATGTCTCAATTCTAAGTTTATTAATTTACAGACATAATAAAGTCAGTGAATCTGTGACACCCATAATTCAATTACATTCTTATTATCAACTATAACTATGAATATAACTGATAATGTAGCATCATTAGATTGTTTACAACCAATATTTGTTTTCAATATATATATTTTTACCTTGTCTTTGTAATATTGTAGACCAAGAGTGTTATACCTGTTTTGGTGATTCTTTGTCAGATTCAGAACAATTTGCTGTGGGGCTGTCAGAACCACTTGATGGTGACACACTTTTGTCTTCATCGCTGATAAATGTGGCTTTTGTTACAATTTTTTTCAGATTGTCCAAAAGGTCTGGAATCTCTGGAGAAAAAAACCTTAGTATTAAATGATAATCATTTCTAGTAATATATTTAATACAAAGTGAAAACAAAACCATCAATGCCTGCAATTATACTTGAGAGACTTGCTCTATGTTATTGGCAAACTGACCTTTTTGTGGGTCATTAACATTAGCTACGAAAAAAATAAAAGAGATAAAATACAAGAATTACCAGGTCTAATGTAATGCATATAGTCATTAATGTAGGATTATGAAGTTATGTTGAAAAACTTTATTTAATAATCAGTATTATTAAACTATTAGACAGTGCACATTAAGAGTCTGTATTGTGGTTCTAGATTACTTCAGTATGATCAACTATAATACATTACTCTGGAATCTAAATTACTGAAGAATAACATTTATCAAGGTAAGGAATTATTTGCTATAAATAAAAAAACTTACCATCAACCATACGGTTTCGAAGACATTGGTTTTCATTTTTAAGTCTTGTGTTTTCCTTTTCGAGCTGCTTAACTTTTTGCTGTAGCTCAACTTCACTGGACTCTTTAAATGTCTGTAGAATATGACGGGATCTAATTCTTGAAGCTCCATCGGTTTTCTTTCTTATTTTGTGCTGTATTCAGAGAGGAAAAGAGTTTAAAATGAAAATATATATATATATGAATATGATTAAAAAAAAACAATCCTGCAATACATTTATTTAATATTTGCAGTAATTATCTCACCGGTAACTGTGGTTCATCAAGGTCACTATCATCTGAAATTTGAAGTTTTTTGTTTGGTTTAGGTACTCTCTTCATTTTAGGACAGGGCATTTTTGTTAGGTCATTAAGTTTTCTTCTTAGTTCGCCTTCTTTTCCTAAAATAAAAATAAAATAAATAAAACCCTGCATTATGTCCACAGATATTTGGGGATTATATTTATTTGTCATAAAAATACTGTGCTTTGACCATACAAATTAAGATGAACAGCCAACGCTGAATCAAAACGGAAGTTAAATTATATCTGGTTTAATTTATTTTGTGATTTGGGGGATTTTATTGTAAAGCACAACACACAATAAATCGTTCTTACAAATGCCAGTCAAGTATGACGAGTTTTTAGCGCCCTCACCACCACCTACCATGTTATAAGAGTATGTTAGAAGTACAACACATTAATAACTTAAACATTCATTTCAAATATACTGTGATTGTATATATCAAATAGCATGTAAAGACTTTAATGTTTTTTTTTTAAATAAACATTGTTACCAGTCATAATGATCTGCGCTTCATGGACAGGCCATCCACCTTTTGGAGGTTTGTTCGTGTCTCTCCACTCTGCTCTGAAGTTTCGAGTCGTCTCTTCGTCATCATCAGCAATGCTGAATAAATCAAAATTGCGAAAGCAAGCAGTGGGAATCACGCTGTAA
Organism: Amia ocellicauda; assembly: GCF_036373705.1. NCBI lineage: Eukaryota > Metazoa > Chordata > Actinopteri > Amiiformes > Amiidae > Amia > Amia ocellicauda. The sequence goes on along the minus strand of NW_027102985.1, from coordinate 256,729 downwards.
GAGTCTTTGTCGACCCCGCTTTCCCACTTCACCAACGCGTGCATCACCGCCATACTACCTTCACCTTCTCGTCCGTTTTTTCTGCGCCTTTTTCCCCCGACAAGTCACGGCACAAAAGACAGTCCCGCTCTGCATTCTGGTACTTGGCGTTCTTAATAACACCAACAGGGTGTAATCGCATAGACCACTCGAGTATAAAGTACTACATATCCCATCAGTTACAGTTTTTTTTCATCTTCTGAAACTGCAATTTAGCACTTTCAACTGTTTCTTAGTGATTCCTAGAATTACTAACCGGTATTGTAGTCAATGTGTTTATAACCTTTTTTGTTTAACGATTTGTGTGTTATCCTATGGGATCCCATGGTCTTTGATTTGGTCACGGAAGTGATTTGTCTTTGATTTGTTGATCTAGAGTTGAATTTTAATTAGTTTTTCCCTTTTGTATAATTAGTGTAGTGATACATTTAGTCTTTGTTTTTAAATAAATTTGACAATTTATATCTTTGGAATTGGTGTCTGCGTCCAATTATTACAGAAATTGAGTTCTACAAGACTCCAGGATTCGTGATAAGGTGATACTATGAATTCACTTCTTTAATTGAAATGTATAAGTGTACCTTACGCTACATATATGTATGTATGTATGTATGTATGTCCAATTGCTTTGACAATACAAATGAATTGAATTGAGAGGGAGAGAGAGAGAGAGAGAGAGAGAGAGAGAGAGAGACAGACAGACAGACTGACAAACAGAAAAACAGACAGACACAGACACACACACACACAGAGCCAGCCAGCCAGCCAGCTCAGCGATGACATCACGAGCCTCTCTCAGCTGACTGCTATGACATCACAGAGCACGTACATTCCGTTGCTTGCCGTCTGTCAACCACTCAGTCACTGCCAGCCAGACTGGCTGGCTGGCTGGATGGGGGGGCTGCTTGCTGCTGCTGCGTACCTTAGCAAGCTTATTTGCTTGACCGGCCTTCCTACTCCTCTGCCCACATGCCCACCTATGCCCGATCTGCTGTTCACCTGGATCACAGCTCCGCCCAACAAGGCAGAGCCCCCCAAGAATGGTACAAACTCACCCACGATCCCCTCCACGGAAAGCTTTAGCAAAAGGCAAAAGCGTTATACGTAATGAAGAGGAACCCGAGTCCAAGACGCATCCGACCAGCCATACATATTTGTGTGTATTAAAGATCACATTTTCTTACATTTAGTTTTTCTGTACTTTATTACATCTTATTGTGATTTATAAAAGTATTGTTTCTTTTCCATATGTATGTATGTATGTGTGTGTGTGTCTGTACGTGTGTGTGCCTGTCTCTGTGTGAAAGTGTGTGTGTGTGTGTGTGTGTGTGTATATGTCTCTCTGTGAAAGTGTGTGTGTGGGTGTGACAGTGTGTGTGAGTGTCTGTCTGTCTGTCTGTCATGTAACTCGCACATCTGTGAGGGCACCATTTTTGCAGAAGAGATGTACACATTTTGGAGCAACATATGCTGCCATCCAGACATCATCTTTTCCAGTGACGTCCCTGCATTTTAAAACAGATCACATTTTATTACACTTTGTTTATCTGTACTTTATTACATCTTATTGTGATTTATACTTGTAATGTTTCTTTTCCATATATATGTATGTACAGTGGGGGAAAAAAGTAATTGATCCCCTGCTGATTTTGTACGTTTGCCCACTGACAAAGAAATGATCAGTCTATAA